>NW_006408607.1:2747505-2755835 GCF_000296735.1 Chrysochloris asiatica | reverse complement strand
GGAGGGACCAGTTGCTGGAGAAGGAGATCATGTTTGGTAAGGTGGAGGGTCATAGAAAAAGAGCAAGACCTCCAACGAGATGGATTGGCCAAGTGGCAGCATCAATGGACTCAAGTGTGGCAACAGTAGTGAGGTTGGCCCAGGATCGGGCAGTGCTTTGTTCTGCTCTGCATAGGGTTGCTATGAGTCAGTACCGACTTGACGTACCTAACAACAACAACAACAAAAGTCGTCCACTTGTATTTCTGCTATAGCTATACTAGAGAACTAAGAGAATAACTGTAAGTCAGAGCTGACTTAACTGCAACTGTGCACTAAGTACTGGACTAGTGTTAACTGCCTTCAAGTTGATTCCAACTCATGGCAACTCATGTGTACAGAGTATAGCTACTTCTTAGAATTTTTAAAGTTGTTATCTTCATGGAATTCAATTGTAATGTAGGTGTCTCTGGGTGGTTTGGAACTGTTAGCCTTTCAACTAGTAGCCAAACCCTTACCTGTAGGCATTGAACTAGCATAAAAGTTTATACTAGTACCAAAATACACTTTCTTCTCTAATCATCTTTATACTCCTGCAAGGTAGGAAGCATCCCAAATTACATAGGCATTAAAAGCATTTAAATTTTTTTAAAAAATCTTGTCCAAGTTTACTCAACTCAAAATGGCAAACTATTTTCCTGTTCCTAAACCTCATATTCCTTTCTCAGCCACACACTACAAGGCAAGAAAAACAAAAAAAACAAAGGTCATGGAAGGACCTTGAAAACAAATTTTATTTTCTTCACATCTGCCTCAATCTTGACTTCTCCTCCCTTCACCTTCCCATTAACTCTGTAATGCTACAAAGAACATAAATTTGATCACAATCTAACCAATGGAAGGACATTATAAAATTTTCTTCCTAGATACTGTATTCCAGACTCCAAAGCTTCTCATTTCTAGTCTGAGTATATTAGGTGAGACATTTCTCATGTTTGTTCCAGAACTTTTCTATTATTGGTGATGTAAAATAAGGAGATGATATATATTGTTCTTATTATATTTTCACCATAAGACAGTTCCACTCTCCTTATGACCACCATGTGTGTCCCTCCTATGTCAAAAATTACCCCCAATTACCTTTGGGTGCAATATAAGCTATCAAATATTTCTGACCAGATTTTTTTCCCAAGCACGAACTTATTAAGGGCAGAGTGAGTGATTTAATAGAAGGCAGGCTGTTTAACTTTCCGTTGGCATTTGCTACCACATTGCTGTAAACCGGAATTACTGTTCTTGATTGTAAAGTGACCACCTCTTGGGTGAAATGGCAGCTGCTTAAAGAGAGACTATTAATAAAACATGATAATCTAAGAAATGGCAAGGATAATGATGAGCTGATGTACTGAATTGGCAAAGTAGATAGAGTTTCTGTGGGTCCAGAGGTATTTTTTGAATTTTTTATCTCCCTGTTGAGTGACCTTGGGAAAGCTGCTTAATTTCTCCATTACTCAGTCTCCTCATCTGTAAAATGGGGATACTAATAACACTTAACCTAGCTCAAAGAGGCATTGTCAGAATTAATTAACTCAGCCTAAATCCTCTGAGATTCCAGGATGAATGGTGCCATGTGATTGCAAATCATCAATATCCTTATTATTCTGACACTCATCCATAAGACCCATCTATCAAGTACTGTCCTACCTGAACTGGGCAGAGCAATGGATTCTGTGACTGCATTCGATGGCAGTTTGCCCTGAAGATAAAGTCTGTCACACACAATGTCTCCCCAGAGCAAGCTTAAGCTGGCAGCGGTATTGATGTAGGTGATCTGCCTGCCAGGGTGCACAGAAGCGGTTTAACTAGAGCTAATTATGGACAGCAATAATTCCAGTGGTAGGCACTCACCTCTGATTATGATGGGATGTTCAAAGAAACTATTTCTGAACCAGATAATCAGGTGGAATTTTCTGCATCATTGGTATGGAGAACGTACTAAAGAATGTTGGGGTATCTTAGACTTCTGAGGAAGGCAACTTACAATAGTGCTGTAGAGGGAAACAGAACCAGAGAGAACTGTTTTCCTGGCAAATCACCCACTCTGGCTTCTATCATGAATTTATTTTGAGTATTTTGTTGTTGCTTTTGCACAAATGCTGTGCATATTCTTTGGAAAGGAATGAGGGAATGAAGAGATGCAGAGTGCAAGTCAGGTAAGATATAGGCTATAATCTCATAAGACCTTTTTATATAAGAAGATGCAATACCAATATGTACAGACATAAAATACAGAAAGTTAATGGGAGTAGAGCTTTAGGGAAGGTAGGAGTCGATGGTGAGTATAGGTGCTTTGATGTCAGATTTTATTAAATTACAACTCAGTGGTTTGGTCAATATTACTAATCATAAGATCACAAGATGCAAATATGTATAATTTATCTGTCCAAAAATCTTCATATTCTTGACTACCACCTCATTGTAAATTACCATCATTTGTCACCTGGATGATGTTATTGACCTCTGGCTGACTTGCATTGTTTTCACCTTTGCTCACCTGCAGTCTGTGTATTCATCACAAAGCAGCTGCATTCCTCCAAGTGGTTTACTCATCTGCTTCAATCTTTCAAGGTTTCCTCCTTCCCTCATTGAAATGAGAATCAAATTCAAACTCTTCTCATTGCCAGTGACTTCTATCATTTACCATAAACAGAATTCCATTCCAAACTTTGCCTAGTCGCTAAATTCCAACCATGGGATATTTTGTCTATGGGTTGAAGTACTCTTATAATAATACAAAAAAAAAAAAAAAAAAAGATGCCTATGTGAAAATTAGACAGACATACAGACAAGGATGTGTCAGACTCTTGGTTTGCCAAAGTAAAAATCATTTCTGTATAGATGAACAGAGTGTGTTTTCTACCATGCTAGAAATATTTTCCACAAAAGATAGGTCTTTGCTGTTGTTATCATTTTATTTAGTTGTAGAAGGTCCAAAGAGGTAGGTGTTTGCTGTTGCTGGTGTTTTGTTTAGTATTGTTGAAAGGTTTCAAATCACTTATGATCACTAAAAGGAGTCCTGGTGTGGTGCTGTGAGTTAATGTACTGAACTGCAAAATTGGTTTGAACTGCAAGCTCGGTGGTTCAAGCGCACCAGCTTCTCCTTTGAAACCCTATACAGGGTTGCTTTGGGTTGAAACTGACTAGACAGCATTCAACAACTACAACAACATGATGTGCTAAAAATATGCTAAAATGTTTAAGCAACTGTATCTCAACTTTGTTGTTGTTGTTATGTGAAGATCACATTTCAAACATTGTGGCACAGCCCTGAATTACCAGGAAAACAAGAACTGAACTAAAAACACAAGAGTCCGTTAAAATTAAATCAGTTATCTCTGTCCCTTAGAATGTTGTTGTTGTTGTTGTTAAGTGCCTTCGAGTCGGTTCCGACCCATAGCGACCCTGTACAGGGTTTCCGAGGGTGTAAATCCTTACGGGAGTAGAAAGCCTCATCTTTCTCCCGCGGAGCGGCTGGTAGTTTCGAACCGCTGACCTTAAGGTTCGCAGCCCAATTCGTAACCACTACGCTACCAGAGCTCCTTTCCCTTAGAATAGTTAATGCTAAATTCTGATTGAAACACTGGATATTGAAGAGGAAAACAGCTTTCTTTTTTCTTACAGACTAGTAGTGAAACAAGCAACATTATTGATAAGTCATCCTATAGTGGACACTGTTAGGACAGAAGTGCTAACTGGGCTCCCTAGGAAGACAGCACAATCCTAAATACAGACTGGCAGAATCATGACAGGCTTCACTGAGGAGGTGATTCCCTGGGTAGCACAAGTAATTAAGAGCTCATTTACTGAAAGTTTAGAGAGTTACATCCACCAAGAGGCATCTCAAAAGAAAGTCCTTATGATCTTCTTTGGAAAGATCACAGTAATTGAAAACGCTATCGGGTACAATGCTTGTTGTTAAGTGCCATCATGTCAGTTCAGACTCATAGGTTTCCAAGGAAAAGGCGTGGGTAGAAACTGCTGACTTTGTGGTTAACAGTCTAGTGATACTCTACAGCACCGTATCAGTAAATTGCTACTCTAAAACACATAGAGTCACCAAGAGTCGGAACCAGCTAGATGACAACTGCTTTGATTTTTTTACTTTAGAAACTTATTAAGTCCCTTTACCAGTGAAAAACAATAAATACAGAATCAACAGGAACTTTTGGTTTATGGCATCATCCATGCACACAAAGTAAAAGATACTAGAGTAGTGCTGCAGGCTAATGCACTGGACTGCAAAGTCCGTTTGAACAAGGTTGGCGGTTCAAGGTTGCTGTGTGTTGGAACTGATTTGATGATACTTAAAAACAGCAATATTCTCACTGGATTCCAATAGAACAAATTGAGCCCTGAATTTTTTCTTCACTTCCTTCAGCATGAGAAATGCTGAGCATGTGCTTCCCTGTTGGTTTTCTAACCCTACTCTGCACATTTCATTACTATACTTGACTTTTTCTTTTCAAGCAGTCCTTTGAAACTTTCTATTCAAATTTTTACTTTGTCATTTCTTCCATTTGCTTCAGCATCTCTATTTGCAGGGGCTCTTCTACGATCTATTTTGGGCTTTTCCTTTTTTTTTTTTTTGTCTTCTTAATGACCTTTTGTTTTCTTCTTGTATGATATTCTAAATGCCATCCCACAACTCTTCTTGTCTTTGATTATTAGTGTCTAATACAAAATCTGTTCTTGAGATCATCTCTATATTCATATAGGCTATGTTCAATGTCATATTTAGCTCTTATGTACTTGTTTTAATTTTCTTCAGCTTCTGTCTGAACTTGCATATGAGCAATTGATGGTCTGTTCCACAGTCTGCCCCTGTAGAAGTGATTTTGAGCTGATGATAGGGAGGTTCTCCATCATTTCGTTCCAAAGATGTAGTCAATTTGATTTCTGTATATTCCATCTGGTGAGGTACATTTTTTTTTTTTAAGGCTTTTATTGTGAATTGAGTGAAATTTTACAGGGCAGATCATCAGTTCATACACTTCAACAAATCATACACTTTTTTCTTTACAATGATTATAATCCCCTCCATGTACCATCAGTTAACAGTATTTCTCTCTATCCACTTTAGATTTTTTAAATAAAACAAAACAAAACAAAAAAAACATTCAGGCATATGTAATAATTTATACCTCCTAAGGGCACATTTTGGCCACCGGCTCTTAGTCCCTCTCTTCCCATGAATCCAGGGTCCTTAGCTGCTCGCTCTCTCCATGTCCTCATCTCTGCCTCCATCTCTGGTGTCACTGCTTTTCTGGATAAGGTCCCGCATTCTGCTTGTGCTCTTCTCCCTTGATGGTCCTAGGATCCTCTGTTTCTGTGCTGTAAGGTTAACCACTCCCCTGTTTTTGTTACAAAACTTCTGCCTTTACAAGTGTGACAGTCACAATTAGTCATGAAAACAATTATTCACTATAGAATTATATGAATCTTATCCCCATCTCTTTTCACCAGACCCATCTAGACAAGATGAAAACTACTCATTGAGGACTCTTTGTCTCCCCCCGCCACTCTTAAACTAAAGTCTCCCTTGAAACCTTGTAAGCCAGTCACTTTGTGCCTTTATTACCCCTCATTTTAGGTAGCCAATGTCTACCAAGTTGCCCATCCCTATCTACCCTGTGTACAGAGGCGATAGCATTGATACTTGATGTGAAGACTGCTTCACTCTCTGTTGGTATTTAGAGTTACTACCTCAGTGAATATAAGGAGCTCTTTAGAATTATTACCTCCATGAATATAAGGAGCTCTGGTAGTGTATTGGTTATGAATCGGGCTCCTACTTTCATGGTCAGCAGTTTGAAACTACCAGCTGTTCCGTGGGAGAAAGATGAGGTTTTCTGCTCCTGTAAAGATCTACAGCCTCGGAAACCCTGTACAGGGTGGTAATGAGTCAGAACCACTCCACGGCACATAACAACAATAACACCTCCATGAATATAGGTCAGGTTCATCAAATTGTAGCAATTTACCATTGTTTTCTTTATCAATACTTTTTTTTTTTTTTTTTTAATAATCTTCCTCTAGTTGATTTCTGATTATCATGCCATCCAGGCTAGGTCAAATGGGTATTATCTGCAAGTTTGGGTGTTCTTTTGTATCTCCCCTCACTTCATATCAGCTGTATGCTTCACTCTCAGTTCTAGCCCTCTGTGACTTTTTCCTTGTCCATGGGCTCAAGTGTCCTCAGATCTCATCACACTTTGGACCAAGCAACCCTTCCTCTTCTCTCTGTCATCTCCAAGTCAATGGGAGTCTGAACTGTGGTTGAACTCAGCCCATTTCTTCATTTCTGCCTTTGCCCCTCTTTCACTCACCAGTAGACCAATGTGGTCACCAGCAAGCTTACATGCCCGTTCATGTGTTCCCTTTGAGTTCCAGTCTTAGAGGGGGGATTGTCCTGAAGGAACTGGACTGCTTTTCTTGATGGCCTCCTGGCAACAGCTTGTTTTTTCTTATAGTAGTCAGTCATGCTGACATTATTGTTTTGGGTTTTTCCTGATGACCTTTCTTTAAAGATGTATCTTCTGTCACTCTAGCTGTTCCAGGCTAGTCTTCTTGTCCTTGTTAGTGGGAATGTCCCACCTCATAAGAGTCTGGATGGAACTCAGGGTCCCCCCCTAATGTCCTATACTCTGTAAAGGTTTTGGAAGAGGCCTATTTCACTGGATAAATTCTAGAACCCATTTTAGGTATTCCAATCATTTAAAGGTGAAAACGGGGTTACAAGTTTTCTGTCATCATGTTTCCCCACATCCATTTATATCCCACTCAAGTGTCTAGTTTATAATAGTATGCAAGGGAAACCACTATTCTTGACAGTTAAGCATTTTAGTATTACATCCCCTCTTCAAACTATGCCTAGATCTCTGTATGACAGAGCCCTGTTGTTCCATAGTTGAGCATGCATTACTATTTACCTCTGTCTCACTTAGGCCATGCAAACCTGTCTCAATGTTTCCCTATCTACCTTGTTCTTCCACCTCCTCCCCCTTCTTGTATTGCCCTCCCCAACACCTGAACTAAACCCCTCACCTCAACCACACTGTTGTGTTTACCTTATATTCCATTAACTCTCCCCTCCATTTAACACAGTTTGTTTTATTCTGAAATCTATCTGAACTTCTCTCCACCTGGACCTCTGTTCCTCTGTGTTTACCTTCTTTCACATTATAATTGTTTGGATTATAGACTGGCCTCCCAGATAATCTGTTCTTATAATTTTATTCTGTTCTTGATTCTTCCATTTGTCAATTGAGTTCAGGGTGATGCTGCCATGTACGTCATTCTCTGGTTATTGTCTGTTATTGTTAGTTCTCAGTCTACAGAACTTCCTTTAGGATGTTTTCCATAGCAGGGTTGGCCTTGGCAAAATCCCTTAGCTTCTGTTTATCCTGGAATATTTTGATTACACCATCGTATTTGATAAACAACTTTGCTGGGTAGAGGATTCTTGAGTGGCAGTTTTTTTTCTTTCAGGGTTTTATATATGTTTCCCAATTGCCTTCTTGCCTGCATGTTTTTTGTTGAGAGATCCTAGCTTAATCTGATTTGCTAAACTTTGTACGTTATACTTCTCTTTTCCTAGCTGCTTTCAGGGTACTGTCCTTATCTTTGATTTTGAAGAGCTTGATTATTATATGTCTTGGTGATTGTCTTTTAGGATCTATCCTTCTTGGGTTCGATGAGCTTTTTCAATGCTTATCTTTTCACTTTTCATTATGTTAGAGAATTTTTCTTCCAGCAGCTCTCTAACTATCTCCTCTGTGAACTTGTGTGATTCTTCCTGTTCTAGAATGCTAATAATTCTTAAGTTATTCCTCTTCATGTTTTCCAACATGATTCTTAGACTTTCTTCAGATTTTTTTATTCCTTTTTCTGCTTGCTTTTCTATCTTAGTAGTGTTGAGAGATTTATCTTCTAGCTCACTAGTTCTGGCTTTTTCTCTTCCATTGTACTCCTTTGTGTATAGTCTATTTCTGATATTCTATTATTAATCATTTGGACCTCTTTTTGTAGGTTTTGAATTGTTTCCAATGTTGTATCTATCTTATTTGATTGTTCCTGTAGCACTGCCTTACTTTTCTCAACTCCATTGTATAGTGTTTTGATACATTTTAGAATCATTTTTCTGAATTCCTTCTCAGGCATTTCCGAAGCCTGCCTTTCTTCCAGTATGGAATATAAGTCTACTTCCAACTCATTTGCCTCAGTCACTTTGTCTCATTTCTGGACATGTGTTGATATGGTCATCTGTTTCTGTTTTTTGGTCATATTCAGGT
>NW_006408607.1:2745005-2746894 GCF_000296735.1 Chrysochloris asiatica | reverse complement strand
TACAAATTCCCCTAGTTGTAAGCCTACCAACCTTCTAAATATTCCTTTATATGTGGTTCACAGCTATGGCACGATCCCCTGAGCCTGCTTGGTCCAGTATTCTGCGTTGTTGCTGATGAAGCTCCTTACTGTACTTCTACCCAATCCACCATCGTGTTTGTTCTCTCCTGTACAGTCACCTTTTATGTTGTTTAAGAAAAGTATTTGTAATGAAGAAGTCATTGGTCTTGCAAAATTCTATCATGCTATCTCCAGCATAATTTCTTTCACCAAGGCTACATTTTCTAACTACTGATCCTTACTCTTTCTTTGTTTTCAACTTTTGCATTCTAATCGCCAAAATTATCAATGCATCTTGATGGCATGTTTGGTCAGTTTTAGACTGGAGAAGTTGGTAGAATTTTTCAGCTTCATTATCACTGCCTTAAATGGTTGTTGCTTAAATTAGAATAATAGTGGTATTAACTTGTCCTCCTTGTAGGCATATGGATATTACCCTATTATAGACAGCATTATACTTTAAAATAGATCACGAACATTCTTTCTGATGAAGAATGTGACACCATTCATCTTCAATATGTCATTCAAGGCATATTTTGTCAGATTCAAAGTGCTCAATGCCTGTCCATTGTAGCTCACTGATGCCTAGGATACTGATATTTATGTGTTCCATTTTATTTTTGACAACTTACAATTTTCTTAGATGCACACTTTGTACATTCCATGTTGTGATTATTAATGGCTGCTTACAGCTGTTTCTCCTCATTATGAGCTGTGCTTCACCCTCAAATGAAGTAATCCGAGAAGCTAGATTTATGAAGAAGAACATGGCATCAGAATTGGAGGAAGACTCAGTTGTATCTTTTGATATGCAGGTGATACAACCTTGCTTGCTGAAAGGGAAGACACCTGAAAATAATTATTGATGAAGATCAAGGATCACAGCCGTCAGAATTGGTTGTATCTCAATGTAACAGAAATCAAAATCATCACCATTCAACCAGTAAATTGCATCATGATAAATTTGGAAAAGATTGATGTTATCAAAGACTGTATTTTGCTTAAATCCACTATAAAAACTTATGGAAACAGCATCAATAATTCAAATGACATATTGCATTAGATAAAGCTATTGCATAAGACCTCTTTAAACTGTTCAAGAGCAAACATGTCAGTTTGAGGACTAAGGTGCAGAGGATCCAAACCATGATATTTTCATTAGTCTTGCATACATGTGACAATTGGACAATGAATGAAAAGGACCATGGAAAAATTGATTCATATTAGTTATGGTGTTCTAGAAGAATATAAAAAATATCATGAACTGCTAGAAGAACAAAAAAAAATCTGTGTTCAAAGAAGTACAGACATAATGGTACTTAGAAGAAAGAATTGATGTTGTTGTTAGCTTCCATCAAGTCAGGACCAATTCATAGTGATCTTATGCACAGCAGAACGAAACACTGCATGATCCTGGGCCAATCTCATTACTATTGCCATGCTTGAATCCATCGATGCTTCCACTTGGCCAATCCATCTCATTGGGTGTCTTCCTCTTTTTGTCTGACCCTCCACCTTATCAAAAATGATATCCTTCTCCAGTGACTGGTCCGTCCTGACAATATGTCTGAAGTATGAGAGAAAAAGTTTGGCCATCCTGGTCACCAAGGAGCACTCTGGCTGTACTTCTTCCAAAATGGATCTATTGGGCTTTTGGCAGCCCATGGCACTTTCAATGTTCTCCTCCAAAACCATAACTCAAAAGCATCAATTCTTCTATGGTCTTCCTTATTCACTGTCCAGCTTTCACATGCATATGAGGTTATTGAAAATACCATTGCTTGGGTCAGGCAAACCTTAGTCCTCAAGCGGACATCTTTGCTCTTCAA
>NW_006408607.1:2737425-2744038 GCF_000296735.1 Chrysochloris asiatica | reverse complement strand
TTCCATCAATTCCTGGTGCCTTGTTCTTTGCCAATTCCTTCAATGCACCTTGGACTTCCTCATTCAGTATCATTGGCTCATGATCATATGCTACCTCTTGGAACGGCTGAGCATTAACCATTTCCTTTTGGTACAATGACTCTGTATATTCTTTCCATCTTCTCTTGTGCTTCCTGCATGATTCAATAATTTGCCTAAGGAATCTTTCGATAGTGAAAGTCAAGGCTTGAATTTTTGTCTTCAGTTCCCACAGCTTGAGAAATGCTTAGTGTGTTATTCCTTTTTGGTTTTCTGATTCCAGATCGTTGCACATTTTGTTGTAATATTTGGCTTTATCTTGTCGTGCTGATCTTTGAAATTTTCTGTTCAGCTCTTGGACCTCCTTATTTCTTCCTTTTGCTTTAATATCTCTACGCTGGAGAGCAAATTTCAGTGTCTCTTCTGACATCCATTTTGACCTTCCCTTCTTTCTCGTCTTCTCAATGACTTCTTGCTTACTTCCTGTATGATGTTCTTGATGTCATCCCACAACTCTTCTGGTCTTCAGTCTTTAGTGTTTAATGTATCAAATCTGTTCTTCAGATGATCTCAAAATTCAGGTGAGATATTTTCAAGGTCATATTTTGGCTTTCATGGAGTTGTTTTCATTTTCTTCATCTTCAGTTTGAAATTGCATATGAGCAATTGATGGTCTATTCCATAATCTGTCCCTGGCCTTGTTTTGACTGATGGTATAGAGTTTTCTATCATCTCTTTTTGCAGATGTAGTCAATTTGGTTTCTATTTCTTCCATCTGGTGAGGTCTATGTGTATAGTCATCTCTTATGCTGTCTAAAGAAGGTGTTTGAAATGAACAAATCATTGATTATATAGAATTCTATCATGCGTTCTCTAGCATCATTTCTATCACCAAGCAATATTTTCCAACTACTGATCCTTCCTCCTTTAATTCTCATACTTTGGACATATTATCAGGAGGAACTGTCCCTGGATAACGACATCATATTTGGAAAAGCAGAGGGTTAATGAAACAGAGGATGACCCTGAAAAGATGAACTGGTACACTGACAACAACAATTGTTTCATGCTTAACAACAATTGTGATGGTGGTATCAAACTGGGCCATGTTTCATTCTGTTGTGCATAAAGTCTCTATGAGTCAGAATGATTCAATTATATCTAAGAACAACAATTTTTTTTTTTTTTTTTTTTTTTTTTTTCACGGTGGAGCATATTTGTACCATAGAATCAGGATTATCTGGGAGCCATAAAGTTGGTGGATTGAACCCATGAGCTGTTTTGTGGAAGAAAGATGAGGCTTTGTGCTCCCACAAACATTGAAAGCCTCGGAAATCTTATAAAAGTTTCTATGAGTCAAAGTTTCTATGAGTCAGAAAGTACTACTAGAAGGTACTTAACAACAATTAACAGTACTGTTTCCTGTGTGATAAAGACGAGGCATTCTCTTCCTTGAAGATTGACAGCTTTGGAAACCTTTTACTGGGTTACTATGTATGGAACCAACTTGATAGCACCTAACATCATTGTTCACACAACAACTCTCAGTAACAGCACCAACTGCCATTCAGGTTCCAACATCAGGTCTATCAGAGTAGAACTGTACTCAATAAGATTTTTCAGTCTTCGTGCACTGTTGTAAGGTAATCACTGGACTGCAAGGCCAGCAGTTTAAACCCACAAGCAGTTCCTTGGAAATACATACAAAGTAGCTATGCGTGGGAACTAATTCCAATGCACTTAACAATAACAAATTTTTGAAAATACATCACCAGACCTTTTTTCAAAGATGTCTCTGGGTGGCAGGCACAGCTGAGTGCATTAACCATTTGCACTACCAGGGACTCCAACAATCCTCAGAGTTATGATTTTAAGTATGAGGAACAGAGAGGTTAAGTCTTTCTTAGACCCTCACAAGTGTTAAGCAGACATAGAGACTGAATTTGTGCTTTTATTTGAAACATGTATAGTCTTTCCATTCTAATATGTGGGCTCTTTGGAAAACGATATTACTAGCATAATTCATAATCCACCAAATGGCCAGAGCTACGCACATACGAGCTTTGCTTTGTTTTGCTTTTTGCTGATTTTATGGTAAGATGGTCTTCTTTCTTCAGATTTTAATGTGCTGTGTCAGGAGAAAATATATAATGAGAGCTCTGGATTTTCTGTCTTTTGAGCTGATTCTGTAAGATATGTCACATGTCTCATCCTTAGAGAAAGTAATTAATGGGGTGTACTGTTATTTCTATATGATATCATCTCCTTAAGAGTTTTTCTTTGAACACAGAATGCAGGGGTGGTAGGAAATAAAGGACTCTTGTATATTTCTGCATTAATATTGAACAACTTTCCAGTAGGATGGCATGGGCAAACATCAATAATTAAATGGGAGTTACCCCTATGCTTTTATAGAGAGGTTTTCTTATTAAACTTGAATGGTGATTCTTTTGGAAGGGTCATTGTCACTGGCTTTCTGATCATGGGCTAGCAGAAAATGGGCATTGCCTGGGCCACACTATGGAACGCTCGTGAGGTTGGATCCATTGTCAGACTACATAATAAGCAAGGTAGGTATGGACTTACTTGTGCTTACTCACTAAACTGTAGTGAATACTTTCACATCTGTGATGGAACCTATGTGAAATTATTCATTACAGATTAGTAAGGAAGGACAAGTAAACCCGGGTTTATCTTGCTTATTGGATAATCTGCCCTCGCCTATGTAAATAATTTGTACTAAGTCACACAATTCGTAAGTAATTGAAGTAGGATTTGAACTCAGTCATTATGGTGTCAGCATCAGACCCAAGAGGAACCTTATTAGTGATTGGTCCAATGGCTAGGTCCTGGCTTCTAACTGTAAGGTCAGATGCTTGACCTCACCATTCATTTCAGGGGGAAAAAGACCTGGGAATCTGCTCTGGCAAGATGACCAAAAACAAACAAGCAAATAAACACAAAACACACTCTTAGTTCTGGGAATCAATTCTGACTCATACATATCTAAAAGTACAGAATAGAACTGCCCCATAGGGAAGACCTTATGGTTAGTAATCCAGCACTTAACCACTGTGACACCAGGCCTCCTTCCATAAAAATCACATCCTAGAACACTCTACAGGGAAGTTTTAGTCTATCGTAAAGGAAAGTGGTGGTTCTGTAGAATAGACACTGGAGTGCATGAAGCATAATGCCAGCAGTTCAAGAGCTGGTAGCATTGTGGGTTACGTGCTGGGCTTCTAACTGTAAGGTCAGCAGTTTGAATTCACCAGCCACTCCATGGGAGAAAGATGAGGCTTTCCCCTCCTGTACAGATTATAGTGTTGGAAACCCTATACAGGGTAGCTGTGAGTCAGAACGAACTTGACGGCACTTAAAAATCAACAACACTCTCCTATAAGGCTTCTATGAAATAGAATTGACTTGGTAACATCTAGCAACATTTGTGATCCATCATCTTATTTTAACTATTACAGGGAATGTGTCCACGTGAGAAAAGATACCTAGAGTTATATTTAAGTAATAAATTATTCTGATTATTTATTTCTTAATATAATAAAAAGCATTATACCTTTTAAAGTTTAGTCCTTAGTGAATATATGATCCGACTCATGTCATAAGCAAGGAACAGAAAATAAGTTAATAAAATCCCTTGTGATGGAATGGTAAGGATAGAACATCTTTAGATAATGATGTACACACAAAGGAGATATCTAAAGAGAAAGGTAAAGAATCAGTTTTGATGACATGGTCATTTAGAAATTCCAATATGAAAGACTAGCATAAATTATATGTGCAAAATTAAATGGAGTTTAAAAAATATAGGCTGTCAGTTTAGGTTGACATGTAAAATGTTGAGGTTGTCACTCCAGTCTTACAATACAAAAAATCTGGACAAACTAAAAGTCAGCGAGCCTTCCTGGGTCAGAGAACTGGTGCTGCAAGGAAAGTTTGTTGTTGTTAAGTGTCTTTGAGCCACTTCTGACTCATAGTGACCCTGTATAGGGTTTTTGGAAACTAGCTGGTGGGTTTGAACTGTCGACCTTGTGGCTAGAAATTCAGAGCGTATGGTAAAGTGCCACAGCAGACCCTCTAAAAATCTGAAAAGGTGTGGGTGTTTCCAGAGAACCAATATATGCTTACTTGGAGCAGCAGCCCTGTCATAAGATGATATACCACTTACCTGCTCATTTCATTGAACTGATTAAGACCGAGTGTGGACTGACTACCACAAGAGTGAGAAACTGGTGGTATAGGTTTAAGGGAGGAGACAAGTCTATGCTTTTATCTCTAGGAACTCTACCTGGTTCCCTACATAGAGATCCAAGAAAAATGCCATCATGGCCCTGGCAGAGAAGGAGAAGAATAATGACTGAAATATATCCTGTCTTTTCCTGGTAGCACTGGACTGCTAACAGATAGCTATATATTCAAATCTACCAGCCACTCCTGGAAACCCTATCCTGGGTCCCTGTGAGTCTGAACCCACTTAAGACCCTTATCAACAACAATCTCCACAACAAAGACCACTTAAGGCAAAGAGCTTTGCCAGAGCTTTCCCCCTGTTGGAGGTTAGAACAGGATTCCTTCCAATTCTACCTGGTCCAGCCTTCCTGTTTCTTTTGTTGTTTCTTTTGTTTGTGGTGTACTCAAGTCAGTTCAGACCCATAGCTACCTATGTACAAAAGAACGAAACACTGCCCACGTCTGTGATATGCTCACAATTGTTGTTGTTAAGTGCCGTCGAGTCAGTTCCGACCCATAGCGACCCTGAACAGGGTTTCCAAGGCTGTAACTCTTTATGGGAGCAGAAAGCCTCATCTTTCTCCCACGGAACAGCTGGCAGTTTCGAACTGCTGACCTTGCGGTTCGCAGCCTGATTCGTAACCACTACACTACCAGAGCTCCTTATATTTAACCTATTGCTACTTCCACTGTGCCAATCTATTTTCTGTGTGAGTGGGGGGTTGGAGGGAAGGCTTCCTCTTTTTTGGTAACCTTCCATTTTACCAAGCACAATGTCCTACTCTAGAGACTGGTCCTTCCTTGTAATATGTCCAAAGTATGAGAGATGGAATCACTCAATCCTGGCTTCCAAGGAACATTTTGACTTTATTTCTTCCAACACAAATTTGTTTGTTCTTCTGGAATTTTATGGTACACTTATTGTTCTCATCCAACACCATAATTCAAATGCATCAAACCTATGGTCTTCCTCATTCAATATCCAACTTTCACATGCACATGAGACTATTGAAAATGCCATGAATTATATCAAGTATGCCTTCATCCTCAAACTGAAATCTCTGCTCTTGAACAAGTTAAAGAGGTCTTGTGCAACAGATTTACCTAATGCAATACTTCATTTGATTTCTTTACTGCTGCTTCCATGAGTGTTGCTGGTTGATCCAAGCACAGTGAATTCTTTGACAGATATTTTCTCCATTTATCATGATGTTATTTATTGATCCAGTGGTGAGGATGCTTGTTTTCTTTACATTGAGTTTCAATCCATATCTAAAGTTGGGGGTCTTTGATCTTCATCAGCAAGTATGTGCTTCTTTGAGTTTTTAGTATTTCATTCTTCAGAAGTAGATTATCATGGCTTTCTGCTGATGTTCCTCTGGGTGAATTTGAACCTCAAACTTTTAAGTTAGCAGCAAAGTGTGGTAACCATTTATATTATCCAGAGACTAGACTAGCTACTATGGAGTGACTTCTGACTCATGGTGACATCATGTGTATCAGACTAAAGCTGTGTTTCATAGGGTTTTCATTAACCGATTTTTCAGAAGTTCATCTCCAAACTTTCTTCTGGATGAATTCAAGCCTCCAAACTTCTGATGAGCAGTCAAGATTATTATTGGTTTGTATTAGTCAGGGACTTTCTTTTCAAGTATTTCCATCATATTAAAAGGAAACAGGACTCCATGAGTGGAATAAATAGCTAATTATTGAACTATTAACTGAAAGGATGGCTGTTCAAACCCATCCAGAGTCATCTTAGAAGTGAAACCTGGCAATCTGTTTCCAAAAGTTCCCAGTTTACAAAACCTTATGGTTTATGGAAAATTTCAAAGATCAGCTTAAGAACACAAGGTCAAATATTACAACTAAATGTGCAAAGATTGGGAGTTAGAAAACCAAAAGGGAAGAACATGCTCAGCATTTCTCAAGCTCAGGGAACTGAAGAAAAAATTCAAGCCTCAACTTTCATTATTGAAGGATTATTTCGGCAAATTCTTTAATGATATAGATAACATCAAAAGAAGATGGAAGGAATATACAGAGTCATTGTACCAAAAGGAAATGTTTGATATTCAACCATTTCAAGAGGTAGCATATGATAGAGAGCCAATGATCCTGAAGAAAGAAGTCCAAGGTGCATTGAAGGAATTGGCAAAGAACAAGGTACCAGGGATTGATGAAATGCCAATTGAAATCATTCAACAAAGTGATGTGGCACTGGAGGAACTTGCTTATGTATGCCAAGATATTTAGAAGACAACTGTATGGCCAATTGATTGGATGAGATCTTTATTTGGACCCATTCCAAGGAGAGGTGACCCAACTGAATACGGAAATCGTTGGT
>NW_006408607.1:2734610-2736580 GCF_000296735.1 Chrysochloris asiatica | reverse complement strand
AGGAAGATCACCAGTGAGATGGATTGGCAAAGTGGCAACAATGGGTTTAAGCATGGCAACAAATGTGAGGTTATACCAGGACTGGGCAGTATTTCATTATGTTGTGCATAGGGTCTCTATGAGTTGGTATGGATATATGGCTTACAATTTTACTCTGCACACATAGGTTAATTATGAGTCTGAATTGAGTCAATAAAACTAACAACAATAACAATAACACAATTGAATGAACTTCAAAATCTACCCTGATTAACAACACAAGATTAAGTCATAAAACATGTGTGATAAGGCTTCTTGTCAATTTTACTGAGTCTGAATTTTCAGTAGTTTGGCAGTTAAGATGTCATAATATTCCATGATGAGATCTAATATGATGCAATCATCCCCATGATGAGATCTGATGGGACCAGCTCTGATCTGATGTGATTAGCCTGAATGTTGTAAATCCTCACTTCTATGATCTTGATGAGGTCAGATGCAATCTACACAACTATATTACACCTTTAGTCATTCTCTTTTGAGATACAAAAGAAAAGAAAAATGAACGGAGAATGAAAGACCTGTGCTAACACCAAGAAAGCAGATCCAGGATTGGAGTGTGTTCTTTGAACATTGGATGCCTGCACTGTGAAATTCCTGGATCTAGGGAAAGATTAATGCCAAGACACATGGAGAACTTCATGGAAGTTTGTGCCTAGAGCTACTAAAAGGGGACAATGACCTTTCCGGAGAGCTGGAGCTCTGAAATATAGTAGCATGGTGGTTACAAGTCAGGCTCCTAAAATTAAGGTCAGCAGTTTGAAACTACCAGATGTTCCATGGGAGACACATGAGGCTTTCTGCTCCTGTAAAGATTTATAGCCTCAGATACAGGATCACTATGAGTTGAGACTGACTCCATGGACAATAATCAACAGTCTCCTAAACGGTAAAAGAATAAATTTGCTTGCTAAAGGCAAACAATACTTGCAGTATAATATACATATAATACTTGCAGTATAATATACGTATAATACTTGCAGTATAATATACATATAATATAGTCGTGTAGATTGATTGCATCTGACCTCTTAAGATCACAGCAGTGAGGATTTACAATACATAGGATAATCATCAGACAACTAAAACAATATGTAAGGATTTATATGGAATAAAATATTTAAATTTGTCTCTAGATCAATGGATTAGAGACAAGTTCTCTCAGTAATACATTTTTCTGAGTCTTAACAGAGTACCTTCTGAAAAAAGGTCCAATCAAATCAATAACTTCCAAGGTGTTCTGCTTCTGTTTCTGTTATTCCATTGAGTCAAGTCCAACTCACAATGATCATGTATAGGATTTTTGAGGAGCAACTGGTGGGTTAGCAGTCCATTATTAATGTTACAGGCCAGGTAAATTCAAGGCATAGAGGTTAGCTCAGAAGTTTATGACAACAGATTTTTTTATTTTATTTTATTTTATTCCAAAGAGTAATCTTGATAGAGTTTCTTAAAGGAAATATGGCAACCATGGAGGCTTTGTTATGAAAATATGTGAAGAAAATTGAAACTGTATTGGTGAGAAAAAGGTAAAAAAATATTGCTTCAAGGATTTTTGTTCTACCATGACAATCTACTTGCTCATTCTTCAAAGGCAGCAAGAAATGTCTTGTGAGAAATTCATTGAGAAACCTTACCATAGCCACTTTTCATATTTCTTAAAAAGAATACAATGTGAGTTTCTTAAGGATGCCAAACTGTCATTTTGATGTGATGTAAATCAAAGAGCACATAATTCTTTAAGGGAAGGATAGAGAGATGGAAACATCACATTCAGAAGCATATAGGCATAGACGAAAAATACATTGAAAAACAGTTATTGTTGCTGTGTTAAGGGATGATGAGTGAGATCTAACTCATAGTGACCCTGTATATGGTTTCCAAAGAGTAGCTGGTGAGCTTGAACCACAGACCTTGAGGTTCAAACTGAC
>NW_006408607.1:2731822-2733240 GCF_000296735.1 Chrysochloris asiatica | reverse complement strand
GATGAATTCCGCATTCCGTTGGGTCACCTCTCTTTGGAATGGGCACAAATGTGGATCTCTTCCAATAAGTCAGCCAGATAAATAGCAAAGACCAAAAGAAGGTCATTAGTGGAATCTGAAGACTCAAACACCTAGAATTAAAACAAATATTCAATAGAGTCTAAATCTTAGCCATTTTAACTTAAATCATTACTCTAAAGGACTGTTTACCTCTGTATCTATTATCTGATACAAGATATCTGTAGAATAGGCAACAAACTGACCATTGCTTCAAGCTCATGAACCCAAATCTATAGGTTAGGTGATGTGAAGACAGAGAAGGGAGTGAACTCTGTTAAATGCCTATTTATAGTCTGGAGAGAGAAATGCACCATAAAGAAATTCACTCTTCTTCCTTAAGGCCTCCAACTGCCTGGATGAATTGAACTTCACCCACCATTTAAAAGGTAATCTGCTTAGTTTTGTTCTTGCAGTATGCTGGCTAATTAGATCCAACTCACAGCAATCTAATATAGGGTTCCCAAGAGCAGCTGGTTATTCAACAGGCCATATGATTTAATCATGTATAGCACTGGACTGCTAATCACAAAGTCAGTGGTTCAAACCCATCAGTTACTCCATGGAGTCTGTATACATGGTCGCTATAAGTTGGTCATTATGAGTCCCGGTGTGGCAAGATAGGATAAAGCACTGGATGGCAAGGTCAATTTGACTATAATGTTGGCAGTTCAAATTTAGCAGCTGCTCCTTTGAAACCCTATACAGGGTTACTATGAATTGGTACCAGATTAAAGACACTTAACAACATCAACAACCATGAGTTGGAACAGAATCTATGGCACTTAAAAATAGCAAAAATAAAAACTACTTCATAGCAGCAAATAGATTAGTGTATGACCAAGTAACAAAGCACAGTAATCTAACCAAGTCAACACATCAAATTAACCATTATAGTTAACCCATTATAACTTTGGCACCTATACACATTTCATTAAACCATACATAACTTTCACCTAAGGACAAAAGCAATAAGTTACTTCCGTGTAACCTAATAAAATTATTCTGTGTATAATTGAAAATGTGCTAAACCCTTTTGAAGAAAGATTCAAAGCTAATATATCTTTTGTTTTATGACAAATAACGGGAAAAAATGAAAAAAAGATTTGATTTTGTATGAGACAAACACACACACAAGTATATTCAAAACAAGATTGACACACTTGTGTAATAAGTATAGCCCTGAAATTTACAACACTTCTGCAACTGATCAAATGGCTATAGTTGCTATTTATAACCTTCTTTTCTACTACCCATTACATACTGCATTTGCCTTGCAAATGTCACTCACAAGTCTCTCATGTGGTTATGCTCCTTTGCCTGGTAGAATGACAAAAAAATTCATTCCTGAAGGCTCTTGA
>NW_006408607.1:2726955-2728124 GCF_000296735.1 Chrysochloris asiatica | reverse complement strand
GAAGAAAGTGTGATGAACTATTTCCGAATCACGAATCACTGATAACCCTTATGAATAGCAGGGAAACACTGTCAGATACAGGGTCAGAAATGAGCCTCTCAGGTTGGAAGGCACTCAAATTGCAACTGGGGAAGAAATGCCTCCTCAAAGTAGAGTTGACCATTTTCAAATACCGTAACTCAAATGCATTAATTCTTCTATAGTCTTCCTCATTCAATGGTCAACTTTTATACGCATCTGTTGTTATTGTTGTTAAGTGCTGTTGAGTTGATCCTGACCCATAGAATATGGAGTTATTGAAAATACCATGGCATGGGTCAGGTGCACCTTAGTCCCCAATTGATGATCTGTTCCACAGTTTATCCCTGGCTCAGTTTTGACTGATGATGGAGAGCTTTTCTACGGTCCCCTGCCACA
Source organism: Chrysochloris asiatica (assembly GCF_000296735.1). NCBI lineage: Eukaryota > Metazoa > Chordata > Mammalia > Afrosoricida > Chrysochloridae > Chrysochloris > Chrysochloris asiatica. The sequence continues at coordinate 2,727,707 of NW_006408607.1, read as the reverse complement.
GCTGTAGTCAAATATTTGTCTATGTATTCTATGTGTATTGTTGTCTTGAATTTTATTTTTTTTTTAAAAATGTATTTGCAATGAAGAAGTCATTGGTCTTTCAAAATTCTACCATGTGATCTCCAGCATTGTTTCTATCACTAAGGCTGTATTTTCCAAGTATTGTTCCTTCTTCATTGTTTCCAAGCTTTGCATGCCAATCATAAGTCATTATCAATACATCTTGATTGCATGTTTGATCAATTTCAGGCTGAAATTGGTAGAATTCTTACATTTTATCATCACAAGCTTTAGTAGGGGTCCTGGTTTTGAGTATCTGGATAATACATTGGAATGCAGGATAAGGCATTGGACTCAAGGTCAGTTTGAACCACAAGGCCTGTGGTTCAAATCCACTAGCTGCTCCTTGAAAATGGAGCACTTACCAACAACAGCTTTAGTGGTTCGTGCATATATTTGAGTAATAATGGTATTAACTGGTCTTCCTTGTAGGCATATCAATATTATTCTATCAAAGACAGCATTGTATTTTAAGACAGATCTTGATATATTCTTTTTGATGATGAATGTGCCATTATTCCTCTTCAATTTGTCATTCTAGGCATAACAAATCATATGATTGTCACCAGATATAATACGTAGAATTCAAATTGACATCTGCAGAAACAGACGGTGGAAAAGCTCCATATCATCAGTGAAAACAAGGCCAGGGGCAGACTGTGGAACAGACCATCAATTACTCATGTGCAAAT
>NW_006408607.1:2723597-2724490 GCF_000296735.1 Chrysochloris asiatica | reverse complement strand
ATGACCAAACTTCGTCTCTCATACTTCGGACATATTGTCAGGAGAAATCAGTCTCTGGAGAAGGACATCATGTTTGGTAAGGTGGAGGGTCAGAGAAAAAGTGGAAGACCCCCAACTAGATGGATTGTCCAAGTGTGAGCATCGATGGACCCAAGTGTGGCAACAATAGTGAGGTTGGCCCAGGATCGGGCTGTGTTTCGTTCTGCTCTGCATAAGTTCTCTATAGGTCAGTACCTACTCAATCACACCTAACAACAACTATAATCAAAACCATGTTATTTTCACTAGTCTTATATGCATTTGAAAGATGGACAATGAATAAGATAGACAGTGTTAGAACTGATGTATTTTAGTTATGCTGTTGGAGAAGAATATTAAATGTATCGTGGACTGCAGGACAAATAATCAAATCTGTTTTGTTAGAAGTACAGTCAGAATGCTTTTCAGAAGCTAAGATGCTGAGACTTCATCTCTTATACTTCGGTCATATTATCAGGTCAGACTAGTCTCTGGAGAAGACCATCATGCTTGATAAAGTCAGGGATCAGTGAAAAATAAAAAGACCCATAATGGGCTCCAGCATAACAAAGATTATGAGGATTGCACAGAAATGGGCAGTGTTTTGTTCTGTTGTGCATAACGTAGATGAGTCAGTTCTGACTCAATGGCACCTAACAACAACAACAGCAATATATAATCAACTCTATGATGCACAACAGCATATATACAGGTATATGCATATATATTGGTTGGTTATGTGCCGTGGAGCGGCTCCAACTCATAGCAACCCTGTACAGGTCTTTCTTTCATGAATCAGCTGGTAATTTCGAACTGCTGACCTTGTGTTTCATAGCCCAAGGTAACCACTATGCTACCAGAGCTATATATATATA
>NW_006408607.1:2721218-2723132 GCF_000296735.1 Chrysochloris asiatica | reverse complement strand
ATAGATAGATAGATAGATAGATAGATAGATAGATAGATAGATAGATATTCTTTGCAATGCTATCTATAGTTTGTCATATCTAGGTATAATTCTGGAATTCTGGTGTTGGGCTCTAAGATAGGTACTGGATCAAAAAATTAATTTGAAGTGCACTGATAATGATTGTTCAAACCCACCAGCTCCTCCTCATAAACCATATTCAGGCTCACCATGAGCTGAAATTGATGGCACTTAACAACAGCAACAGGTATAATTCTACTAAAATATAGTCCTGTTCTACCTTTAAATAATTATAATACAAGGCTGAAAGAAATCAAAGATCTCAATTGATGGAGTCCCGGTTTGGCACTGTAGGTTAGGCACTCGACTGCTAACAGAAGGTTGCTGGTTCAAATTCACCAGTGATTCCTTGAAACTCCTATACAGAGTCACTATGACTCAGAAAGGACTCGATGACACTTAACAACAACAAAACTTCATAGTAGGAGTCTTGTATGGCACTGTAGGATAAGCACTGCACTGCTAAGTGTAAGGTTGGTGGTTCAAACCCATCAACCACTCCTTGGAAATCCTATAGAGTGTCACTTTGAGTCAGAACCTTCTTTATGAAACTTTACAACAAAAGCATTCCATGTCATGAATCATTGTTAAGATGTCGGTTCTTCCCAAATTTAACTATATCTTCAACACAATCCCAATTAAAATCCTAGAAATCTGTTTTTCAGATATTGAAAAATGTGTTTTGAAAGCTTATATGGAAAGGCATGAGACCTAAAATATTGAACACATTACTAAAGGAGAAGAACACATTTGGAGGACTCACACTATTCGTTTTCAAGACTTTCTACAAAGCTACAATAATCAAGAAAACATGACATGGACAAAAGATCAGACACTTGGCTCATTGTAACAGAAGGCCAGGAGAAATCCACGCAACTTAGCTTTGACAAATGTGCCAAGGAAACTTGGCTCAGATGGATGTTCACTCAACGTTTATGGATGTCCGTATTTAGATGCCCATATTTATTGCTGTAAGGAACTCTGGTAGCGTAGTGGTTACGTACAAATCGGACTGTGAACCACAAGGTCAGCAGTTCGAAACTACCAGCTGTTCCACGGGAGAAAGATGAGGCTTTCAGCTTCTGTAAAGATTTATAGCCTTGGAAACCCTATACGGGGTCGCTGTGAGTTGGAACCGACTCCACGGCACATAACAACAACAACATTTATTGCTGTTAAGTGCAGGCGGGTTGTTTCTGACACATAGTGATCTTGTACAAGTTTCCCGAAGAGGCTGGCAGATTTTAACCTGCGACTCGGCGGTTAGCAATCCAGTACTTATTCTACAGTGCCATACCAGGACTCCTAAGTATCATTGATGTTGTTGTTAAGTGCTGTTGAGTAATTTTATGGTTTCTGAGGATCACCTGATAGCTTTGAACTGCTGAGCTTGTGATTCAAACTAACTGTACAATTCAATGTCTAGCTTACATTAATAAATACATAAATAAAAGGGAGAGAAGAGACAAACCTCTCAAGTAGAAGAATAACAAACAATTGATTTAGATACTACTTTTTCCAAGAAGATGTCATTTTAATAACCCAACAATTGAGTATGAGCTATATTGGTAATTTGCTTCCAAAGAATAGTGTATGAAAAGGGGAAAAGTCATTTACAAGGAGGAAGTTGACATCATCACAGAAAAGAAAACAACCAAGATGCAAACCTTAAACTTTACACAAAAATATTGATTTTAAATGAATCACAGAACTAAAGGTAAAATACAAAATTATTAAAAGAAAAGTTCTAAAATAAAACTAGAGAAAATTTCTCATATCTTGGAGTTTTTATGAATTTTTAGATAAAATAAAGCTAGATCTATAAAACAAAACATTTCTAATTTAAATTTTATT
>NW_006408607.1:2718450-2720744 GCF_000296735.1 Chrysochloris asiatica | reverse complement strand
GCAGGAACTCTCTCTCATTCATTGCATGTGGAAAAATCTAACAGTAATAACAACTATGGAAAACAATAAAGCAGAGTTTTATAAAATTAAATTTAGTCTTAATATACAATCTTTCCTTTGTTTTCCTAGATACAAGTATTTATCCAACTTATTTGATCAGATGTCTACATAAAAATCTGTATGTGAATATTTATAGCAGTTTTCTTCATAAATGCCCTACACTAAAAACAGTCAAATTTTTGTTCAATAATTGTATAGATAAACAAGCTGTAGTACATCTATGCAATGGAATACGAGTCAGCAATAAAAAACGAATGAACGATTCAGCTATGTAAAGCTGTGGATGAATGAATCATGAAGGCATATTTAAGATAAAGAAGTGAAAGTACATAAATTTAATCCAAAGAAGTCAGATAGATAAGGCTCCACACCGTGCAATTCCTTTTGGTTGACTAGTACAAGGCCTTGGGGAATGCAGAGGGTTGAATAGGTGAAGCACGGATGAATTTTTAAGGCAGATGAATTTTTAAGGCAGATGAATTTTTAAGCACGGATGAATCTATTCTGTCTGACACTGTAGTGGTAGATTAATGACATAAAGGAGCTCTGGTAGCATAGTGGTTACGAATTGGGCTGCAAACCTTAAGGTCAGCGGTTCGAAACTACCAGCTGCTCCGCGGGAGAAGGATCAGGCTTTCTACTCCGTAAAGATTTACACCCTCGGAAACCCTGTGCAGGGTTGCTATGGGTCGAAACCGACTCGATGGCACTTAACAACAGCAACAACAATGACATTATGCATTTGCCAAAATCTACAGAGTTTTACAACACAAAGAGTGAACCTTAATGTATGCATATTTTAAAACAATCACTCAGGAGGTCAGGGGTCCCAGGAGAGAATCAGACTGTGACAAAAGACATAACTGTATTACAAAAGTATGAAATGATCTCACCAAAAGCAGTGGGACAAACTACTGAATTATGTGACTTTGGAAAAGAGTGAAATCTATAATAATAAAGGCAAAAGGAACTGAACTTACACATCACACTCAGCATGATAAAGTTGTTTCCCCTGGTTAACAATTCTGGTACTGTTATATTGAAATGAAAAATTAGGATGGATGATAGGTGTCAGGCCCCTTACCATTGAAATGGGATGTTAGAGACTAGCAAGAAGAGAAGGTTCGAATGACCTCTCTGGTGAAGGATTCGAGTTGGAAATGTCAATATGAACTAATGTTTGCTGTTGTTGGTGCCTTGGAGTTGGTTCTGACTCATAATGGCCCTATACACAACAGAAGAAAACACAGCCTGGTCCTGTGTCATTCTCACAGTTGTTGTTGTGTTTGAGCCCATTGTTAGTGCTACTGTATCAATCCATCTTATTGGAGTCAACCTTTATTTTGTTCACCCTCTAATTTGCCAAGCATGATGTTCTTTTATAGACAGGTGTGGTTTTTTTTGTGTGTGTGTATATATGAGGGGACTACAAAAAGGCTCATGGAAAAATGAAATTAATCACAATGTATTTTCCTATGACCTTTCTAAAGTCCCCATGTGTGTGTGTGTGTGTGTGTGTGTGTGTATAACATATACAGATGTATATAATATATGTTGTAAGTCAACAATATTGCTGCAAAATTATAGAAACATTTATTAAACAAAAATAATAAAATGTGAAGCCATTGTTTCTTGACATATCCTTCATATAGGTCTATAGAATTCTTACAGCAGTATTGCCTTCTCTCTGACCCTTCCCTGAAATATTCTGGGCCTGCAGTTTATGACATGTGAAAACAGCAATTTTGGTTTCTTTTTGCTGTTGTTAAGTGCCACTCAATCAGGTCTTACTCATAGCGATCCTGTATAGTATTTCCAAGGCTCTAAGATATTTGTATTGATCTGAACCAGGTTCTATGAAGAAAAATGTGGCATCAGGATTGGAGAAAGACTCATTAACAACCTGTGATATGCAGATGATACAACCTTGTTTGCTGAAAGTGAAGAGGACTTAAAACATTTAGTGATGAATATCAAAGAGCACAGCCTTTGGTATGGATTAAATCTCAATGTCAAGAAACCAAAAATCCTCACCACTGGAACAATAAACAACATTCTTATCAACGGAGAAAATATTGAAGTTATCAAGGGCTTCATTCTTCTTGGATCAACTATCAACACTCATGGAAGCATTAGTCAAGAGATCAGATGACGCATTGCATTAAGCAAATCTGCTGTGCAGGAACTTTTTAAAGTGTTGAAGAGAAAAGATGTCAGCTTGAGGACTAAAGTGC
>NW_006408607.1:2717180-2717673 GCF_000296735.1 Chrysochloris asiatica | reverse complement strand
AAACTTCCTGGCCCCTTTCTCACCACTGAAGTTTTTAATTTTCTTAAAAGTTCTTCATAATACGTGCCAGTGATCATTCTATGTCCTTTGAGAAAATCTCTGAAGATTATCCTTTGGAATCTAAAGAAAATATCACTATAACCTTCTGAGTTGACCTCTCAGTTTTATTTGGACTTAAGTTTTTGAAGCTATGCTAATGAGTCTAAAATAAAGGTATAGCTAAGAGAATTTGTCTGCAGCCATCCACTGATGTACAGTAGAAAGAGACAGTGGAAAAGCTCCATACTATCAGTCAAAACAAGGCAATGGGCAGATTGTAGAACAGACCATCATTTGTTCATATGCAAGTTCAGACTTAAGCTGAAGAAAATGAAAATGAGTCCATGAGAGCCAACATATGACCTTGAATATTTCCCACCTGAATTTAAAGATCATCTGAATAACAGATTTGGTACATTAGACACCAAAGACCTATGAAGATCAAAGACCACTG
>NW_006408607.1:2714009-2716425 GCF_000296735.1 Chrysochloris asiatica | reverse complement strand
ATGTCTATGTTGCCCATCCTTAAGTACCCTGTGTACAGAGGGGATAGCATTGATACTTAATGTGAATACTACTTCCCTCTCTGTTGGTGTTTAGAATTACTACTTCCATGAGTATAGGTCAGATTCATCAAATTGTAGCAATTTACCCTTGATTCCTTTATCAAATAAATTTATATTACAGTATATATATATATTGTTATCTTCTCCTAGCCAAGTTCTGATTATCAAGCCATCCAGGCTAGCTCAAATGGGTACTTTCTGCAAATTTGGGTGTTCTTGTGCATTTCCACTCACTTCATATTAGCTGGCTGCTTCACTATCAGCTCTAACCCTCAGTGGCAATGTCCTTGTCCATGGGCTCAAGTGTCCTCAGGTCTCACCACACTTTGGACCAACCAGCCCTTCCTCTTCTTTCTCTCATCTCCAGGTTAACAGAGTCAATGGACTGTGGTTGAACTCAGCCCACTTTTTCATTGCTGCCTTTCCCCCTTTTCCACCCCCTTTTCCAAAGTTATCGCCAGCAAGCTTGCATGCCTGTTTGTGTGTTCCCTTTGAGTTTCAGTCTTAGAAGAGAGTTTGTCTTGAAGGAACTTGATTGCTTGTCTTGATGGCTTCCTGCAAAACAGCTTGCTTGTTGTTGTAGTAGTCAGTCATGCTGACATTTTTGTTTTGGGTTTTTCCTGATGATCTTTCTTTGGAGATGCATCTTCTGTTGCTCTAGCTGTTCCAGGATGGTCTGCTTATCCTTGCTAGTGGAAATGCCCTCTCATAAGGTTCCGGATGGGACTTAGAATTCCACCTAAGATCCTATACTCTGAAAAGGCTTTGCAAGAGGGCTATTTCACTGGGCAAGTTCTAGAACTCCTTTTAGGTATTCCAGTTTGTTATAGGCTGGAGATGGGCTTACATGTTTTCTGTAATCATATTTCTGAACATTCCTTTCTGTCCCACTACAGCATCTTTTTTACAATAGTAGACGAGGGAAACTGATATTCATAAGTCATTCAAGCATTTTAGTATTACTTCCCCTCTTCAAATTATGCCTAGATCCCTGTATCACAGAGCCCTGTTGTTCCAAGTTTGAGCATGCATCACTATTTACCTGTGTCCCGCTTAAGCCATTCAAACCTGTCACAGTGTTACCCTATCTATCTTATTCTTCCACCTCCTCCCCATTTTGTTTGCCCTCCCCAATACCCGAACTAAACCCCCCACTCCAACCACACCTTTGGTTATTCCCTTAAGTCTTCCCTCTATTTAAGACAGTCTATTTTATCCTGTGGAGTCCTGGTGTGACGCAGTGGGTTACTGCATCAGACTGCAAAGCCATTTAAACTGCAAGGTTGGTAGTTCAAGCTCACCAGCTGCTCCTTGGAAATTCTATACAGGGTTGCTATGGGTTGGAACTGACTCGACAGTGCTTAACAACAACAACAAATTTTATCCTGTAATCTACCTGAACTTCTCACCACCCAGATCTTTGTTCCTCTGTGTTTACCTTCTTTCACATTGTCATTTTCTGATCATAGACTAACCTCCCAGATCCTCTATTCTCATAATTTTATTCTGTTCTTGACTCTTCCATTTGTCAACTGAGTTCAGGGTGATGCTGCCACATATGTCATTCTCTGGTTGTTGTCTGTTCTTGTTAGTTGTCAGTCCACAGAACTTCCTTTAAGATGTTTTTCATTGTAAGTTTGGCCTTGGCAAAATCCCTTAGCTTCTGTTTATCCTGGAATATTTTGATTATGCTTTCGTATTTGATTGACAGCTTTAATGGGTAGAGGATTCTTGGTTGGCAGTTTTTTTTTCTTTTTCTTTTTTCTTTTAGGGTTTTATATTTGTCTCCCCATTGCCTTCTTGACTGCATGGTTTCTGTTGAGAGATCCAAGCTTAATCTGATTTGCTTGCCCTTGTATGTTACACTTCTCTTTTCTCTAGTTGTTTTCACAATTCTGTCCTTATCTTTGATTCATTATTATATGCTTTGGTGATTGTCTTTTAGGGTCTATCCTTCCTGGGGTTCATTGAGTTTCTTGAATTCTTATCTTTTTGCTTTTCAGGACATTTAGGGAAATTTTCCTCCAGAAGCTCTTTAACTATCTCCTCTATGGAATTGTGTGATTCTTCCTCTTCTGAAATGCCAATAATTTTTAAGTTATTCCTCTTCATGTTGTCCAACATAAATCTTAGTTCTTCTTCAGATATTTTTTATCCTTTTTGTGCTTGCTTTTCTATCTTAGTGATGTTGAGAGATTTGTCTTCTAGCTCACTAGTTCTGGCTTCTATCTCTTCAATTCTACTTCTTTGCCCTCTCAGTGCATTGTCCATTTCTGATATTCTATTATTAATCATTTGGACCTCTTTCTGTAGGTTTTGAATTGTTTCCAATGCTGTATCTATCTTATTGGATTGT
>NW_006408607.1:2697722-2713809 GCF_000296735.1 Chrysochloris asiatica | reverse complement strand
TGATTGCCTCCAAGTAGATGTGATCAGGAGATGGGCTTACCTTTTCACTCTTCTTCCTAAGAAATTTCAAGATGTCACTGTTGGTCATTGTGACATTACTCAGGATTTAATTTTTGGCCTATTTCCTTTTCAGTCTCTTGTCCCACACCAGAATCCCCATTCAGCCCTTTTTCCTAGTGATAAACAGTTGAGGGCCAGCTTTGGCTGTTTTGCACTGCCCTTTGGTTTTAAGTGGAAACTGTCACTTTTAATTTCAAGGAGATTTGTGTGCATGTGTAGTAGAACCCTCTGGCAGTGGGGGTGGGGTGTCCACTCGCTCAGGTACCTCCTCTTGTCACCAGAATGGAGGTGCGTAGAGAACAAGAAACCAATGAATAGGTACAAAAATAAATATATAAGTAAATAATAATTTCCACACCTTTATTTCTGTGGTTCTGTCAGGCATCCATGGCTGCTCTGATCCTCCCCCTGCTTGGGCTTTCCCATGTTTGCAGATCTGGGAACAGCTGAGCATCTTGAATTAGAAAGCAATGGATTTCTTGCTTCTGCTACAAATTCCCCTAACTGTAAGCCTTCCAACCTTCTAAATATTCCTTTATATATGGTTCAGAGTTCTGGCACCATCCCCTGAGCCTACTTGGTCTGGTAACGTATGTTGTTGCTGATGGAGCTCCTCACTGCACTACTACCTGATCTACCATCTTGTTTGTTCTCACCAATAAACTACATTATTATCAATCGAGAAAGATTGAAGTTTTCAAAGACTTCATTTTTCTTGGATCAATCAATAATCAACACTCATAGAAGTAGCAGTCACAAAAACCAAATGATGTATTGCATTAGGCAAATCTGCTGCATGGGAACTTTTTTAAACTGTTGAAGAGCAGAGACTTCAGTTTGAGGACTGAGGTGAACCTGACCCAAGCCATGGTATTCTCTATAACCTCATATGCATGCAAAAGCTGGACAGTGAATAAGGAAGATCATAGAAGAATTGATGCTTTTGAGTTATGGTGTTGGATGAGAATATTGAAAGTGCCATGGACTACCAGAAGAACAAATAGATCTGTGTTGGATGAAGTACAGCTAGAGTGCTCCTTGGAAGCTAGGATGATCAGGCTTCATCTCTCATACTTTGGACATATTGTTAGGAGGGACCAGTCACTGGCGAAGGATATTATATTTGGTAAGGTGGAAGGTCAGAGAAAAGATGAAGAACTCCAGCGAGATGGATTGGCAAAGTGGTAGCATCAATGGGTTCAAGTGTAACAACAATTGTGAGGTTGGCACAAGACTGGGCAGTGTTTCATTCTGTTGTGCATAGGGTGGCTCTGGTGGTGGTGATGATTATGTGCTGTGGAGTCGGTTCCGACTCATAGTGACCCTGTACAGGGTTTCTGAGGCTTTACATTTTTACGGGAGCAGAAAGCCTCATCTTTCTACCACTGAACAGCTGGTAGTTTCAAATTGCTGACCTTGCAGTTTGCAGCCCGATTCGTAATCACTACACTACCAAAGTGGTTGTGAGTTGGTACTAACTTGATGACATCTAACAACACCAACACCAACATTTACTGATTACAGAGACATGTTTAAGTAACACACATTTTGTTTGGAATAAGTCCATACATGTATGGACTATTACATTAGAAGTAATATTTTTAAACTTTTCCTTATACGTGTAATATAAATACATACATTTTGTTGCTAAGTGCCATTGAGTTGGTTCCAACTCATAGAGACTCTGTGTAGAGTGTCTGAGGAGTGACTGGTGAGTTTGAACCACCGACCTTGTGATTCAAACTGACTTTATGGTTGAGTGCTTATTCTATAGCACCACACCAGGAGTCCTAAATATATGTATCATTTTATGTTGTTTTTTTTTATGTGCCCTTGAGTGAGTTCTGACTCATAGCGACCCTATATAGGGTTTTCAAGGAAAGACTGGTGGGTTTGAACAACCGACCTTGTAGTTAGTAGGCCAGTGCTTATCCTATAGCATAGTATCAGATAAGTTACAAAATAAGTACTAGCATGTGCATGAGTTAATGAACACATATACTTGTATATCCCTGCTCTGTCAAAACAATAGGGCCAAGAACCAACACTCTATTGTAACTAAAACACTTAGTACCAGACATTGGTTTCCAATACATGTCTTTCACAAAAAGAAATAGGCTCCTTGGAGAAACAGCTAATTGAGGACTCTGGCAGGATATATACAAAACGAGCTAAGTCTGTTATAGTGCCAGAAGACATAGAAATACACACATACACACACACACACACACACACACACACACCACAGTGAAAAAGACTTGTAAAAGGGGCACAGGAGCCAACTGAAAGGAATCACAATGACCAGAACGCAAAAAATTTTGTTTATAACTCACCATAAAAAAAAAAAAAAAAAAAAAAAAAAAAAAATCATGATTTCACTGACATAAATAATTACATAAAGAATGAAATAGAGAAAGAGATCAAACTCTCATATAGATTAATTTCAAATAAGTGACTTATGTACTCCTCATCCTTTTAAAAGAAGTGGAGTTTAATACCCCACCCCTTGAATGTGGACTGTAATAAATTATTTGCTTCAAAAACAGGGTGGGGGAAGTAATTTTACAATGGCAAAACCTGACAAACTCTACCTCCCGAAGTGACCTTAATTAACATCAACATAAATCATCTTGATACACATACTCTTGCTATGATTTGATGAGAATGGGGTTCACTTCTGTCATTTTCCTACCTGATACCCATCACCCAAGTCTAATAATAAAGAAAAACATTACAACAACATAAATGAATTGATACTTTATAAAATACTTGAGCAGTACTTCTCAAGATAAGGAGATATAATTATTAAAAAGAAGGTATCTTGGTGTGGCAATATAGCATAAGCACTGGACTGTAAACCACATGGTCAGCTGTCCAAACCCACCATCTGCTCCTTAGAAACACCATACAGGGTCACTATGAATCTTAATTCATAATCCTAATTCAGTGGCACTTAATAACAACAACTTCCTAGATGGAATTCTGAAACAGAAAAAGAACATTGTGTAAAGAACTAACAAATATGAATACTGTATAGAATTCAGTTAATAAAAAACCTAGTTGGTAGTGACTCATTGGCACCTAACAACAACAACAACAAGTGCTGTCAAGTCAATTCTAACTCATAGCGACCCTATAAGACAGACTAGCACTGATCCATATTGTTTCTAGGGATCTCTGGGAGAGCAGTGCTTTATGAATGTGGCTTCTAACTGCAAGGTCAACAGTTCAAATCTACCAGCCAGTCTGCAGAAGAAAGATGAGGCTTTTTGCTCTCATAAAGATTTATAGCCTGGGAAGCTCTATACAGGGTTGCTATGAGTCATAACCGACTCCATGGTACATAATCACCACTACCAATGCTTACAGAGTACACTGCCACATCTTACTCTTTAACAGCCAAGTACTTAACCACTGTGCCACAAGGGTTCATTGAATGTGACAAATGTTAAGATGTTAATGATAAGATATCAAGTTGTGGTATACACAGGAACCCTCTGTTTTATCTTCACAACTTTCCTGTAAATACAAATGTATTCTAATTTTTTTTAAGGTTTATTAATAAATAGATAAACCATGAGAGAATAATATTCTGAGTAAATAATGCAACTATTATTTTTAAAAATCTATCATTTATCTTTTATAAGGAGAGAACTGAGTGCAACAAGGAAATTCAGTAAAGACTGGATCTCTTAAGTAAAAAGTATTCAAATCTTGAGGATAAAAGAGCCTTGATTGTCTTATCTGGTCAACGAGTACTAGCTTGTGAAATTCAAACATAATGTGATCGCATGGTTTTTGCCATAGTTTTAAAATATAAAGGCTACTAAAATCATTTGACCGCCATTTCTTAACATCCATATTGAATATACCCGTTAGTATACTTCCCATGCTCTATGTTGATGGAAAATCCATCTTTAACCATAAAAGAATTGATTTTTGCAAGCATCCTTTTCACATTTTGCTGATTTGCATTCTGTCAGCCCGCCATTACAGAACAATTTGTTTGAGTGTAACCCGCTCCTTACTTTGCCTTCACTCTCTGGCTTATTCAAGTTACCCAGTAACAGAAATAGCAGCCATTTTGGCAGTATCCATACTCTTTTCCTATAGGGAATACTCACTACTTATCAATGAGCATTTTCAAATGCAAATGACCCTCCAAATTAGGGCAGTCCTCTTCTTAGAGCCACTACTAAGCCTCCACCTGCGTGTGTTCCTATTCAAAGCTGGTCTACTCAGCCCATATGCATCTCCTCCAGTGTTTTATTTGACAATCTGTTTCAGCTTCACAAGGGAGCTAGCAAATTATGTATTGCTCATTTTGTCAAAGTCATCATTGATGACAATTCCGGCATCAAGAGGCTCATTTTATTCTGCAGATGTTTTTTATCAAATAGAAGATAAATCATGGTTTCCCATTTTATTTTGTGTTGTACTTCTGGGAACAACAGAGGGCACAAATAAAAACCTTTTCATTAATAAAGAAAGGGATAGACTGAAGAGGATCACCACTGCGTGATTTTCAGATAGGCATATCCCATTCTGGAAGGAGATTATATTTAGCACCGATATAACAGGCTTGGAGTAAAGTGTAGTAATGCTGAGGAAGGAAGTAAGAAGGTAATCTTAATTTTTCCAGAGATTCGCTTCCTCTCCTTCTTTTGTGAATAGTGGCCCTGACTGCATTTAGAGTATCAATTGTTGTTGATGTTGTTAAGTCCTGTCGAGTCATCTGCAACCCATAGCGACCCTCTATAGGGTTTCCAAGGAGCAGCTGGTGAGCTTGAATCACCAACCTTATGGTTCAAACGACTTCACAGTCTAGTGCATTAGCCCACAGTGCCACCCACACCAGGGCTCCAGAGCACCAACAGAGTACCATTAGACACCGTGAAATATTCCTGACAAAATGAGTAGTTAATTTAATTGGTGAATTATTATGTGAGATTATCTTTATAATATCATGAAATATGGCTGGGCTCTGTGAGTTTTGACATAAACATCAAAGATCAAAGAAGATCTTGTGTTGCAGTAGGTTAAGTGTTGGGATGTTGATAGGAAGATCAGCAGTTCAACCCCACCAGCCACTTTTAGGGAAAAACATGAGGCTGTCTGCTTCTGTAAAACATTTACAGCAGATCTATTCTATCCTGTGCAGTTGCTATGAGTCAGAATTGACTTGATGGCAGTGGTTTTGGTTTTGACTTGACCAAGGGTCAGTAGATATCTTGACTTGACCTGCTTAAGCATATATTCAAACTTAGAAATGGAAAACACAAAACAACAACAACAACAATGAATGGTATGCGAATTTGTTAAAACTTCAGGCTACAAGCTATAGCTAGATGACAAAAGTAAATCAGAGCTCTAAATAAAAGTAATTATAGCATGGTTGGTTATGTGCCGTGGACTCGACCCTGTGCAGGGTTTCCAAGGCTATAAATCTTTAGGGAAGCAGAAAGCCTCATCTTTCTCTCGCAGAACAGCTGGTAGTTTTGAATTGCTGACCTTGAGGTTCGCAGCCCAATTCATAACCACTAGGCTACCAGAGCTCTTTAATTATATGAAAGGTCTTGTTATTCTATTAAGATTCTATATATGCCAACAAAATGACCAGGAACGTTTCATTGTAGACGAAAATGCAATATGGATATAGATGGATTTGAATTCAGAATTGGTATGATAGGTGCTTAGTATGGCACTTTGGATCAGCACTGGACTGTGAACTACAAAGTCAATGTTTCAAATCAACCAGCTGCTACTTGGTAATCCTATACAGAGTTGCTATGAGTCAGAACCAACTTAACAGTACTTAAGAACAACAATAATGGGAGTTATCAGGGAAAAAAAAAAAGTTGAGCAAATGCTTGGTAGATCATGGTCCTCCATGGTGCAGCTGATGGCATTGTTGGAAAGAGCAAGGATAGATGTAATATTAAAATATCTCTGGAGCATATCAGGCATGAAGAATAAAATGCTAATGAAGTAACAGACTAGAAAGAAAAGCAGTTAATACACTCTACCTTTGCTTCTCCACCACTTGTCTGTCATTTTATCATACTTCAGTGTCTTAGGTGCTGCTGTGATTCTGGAAGCTATGCCACCAGTATTTTATGCCACCAGTATTTTAAATATCAGCAGGGTCAACCACAGTGAGCAAATATGTTTCAGATGAGCTTCCAGATGAAGGCAGACAAGGAAGAAGGAGAAACGAACTACTTTTGAATATTTAGTCACTGCAAACCTTATGGATAACAGTGGAACACTGTCACCACCAGATTATTGAATATTGAAACATGATGAAGATCAACAAAATATTGTCAGATATCATGCTAGAAGACGACCCCTAAGGTTGGAAGCCACTCAAAATGTGACTGGGAAAGAGCTGCATCCTCAAAGTACAGTTGACTGCAATGATGTGAATGAAGCTAAGCCCTCAGGACCTTCATTTGCTGAGGGGGGAATAACTCAAAATAAAGAGAAACAGGTGTAAAAATCCAATAATAATTGGAACAAGGAATGTACAAAGTATGAATCTAGGAATATTGGAAACTATCAAAAATGAAATGGAACATATAAAGATTGATTTCCTAAGTATTAGTGATGTGAAATGGACTGGTATTAGCCATTTTGATTCTGACAATCACATGGTTTACTATCCTAGGAATGACAAATTGAAGAGGAATGGTGTCACATACATAATCAAAAAGAACATATCAAGAGCAGTCATGAGGTACAATGCTGTTTGTTATAGAATAATATCCATCCTCCTAAAGGGAAGACCAGTTAATACCACAATTATTCAAATTTATGCACCAACCACAAAAGACAGTGATGATGAAATTGAAGAATTCTACCAACTTCTTCACTCTGTAGTTTATAAAACATGAAATTAAGATGTAGTGATCATTATTGGTGATTGGAATACAAAGGTTGGAAACAAAGAAAAGGGATCAGTATTTGGGATATATAGCCTTGGTGACAGAAACAATGCTGGAGATCACATTATAGAATTTTGCAATGACTT
Source organism: Chrysochloris asiatica (assembly GCF_000296735.1). Classification (NCBI taxonomy): domain Eukaryota; kingdom Metazoa; phylum Chordata; class Mammalia; order Afrosoricida; family Chrysochloridae; genus Chrysochloris; species Chrysochloris asiatica. Next base: position 2,706,719 of record NW_006408607.1, on the reverse strand, counting down.
CTTCATTGCAAATACCTTCTTTAGACAGAATAAAGACATGGAACTCATTGGATGGAATACCCAGAAATCAAATTGACTACATCTGTGGAAAGAGAAAGTGGAAAAGCTCCATATCATCAGCCAATACAAGGCCAGGGGCAGATTGTGGAGCAGACCATCAGTTGTTCATAGGCAAATTCAGACAGAAGCTGAAGGAAATGAAAACAAGACCATGAGAGCCAAAATATGACTCTGAATATGTGCCATCTGAATTTGGAGACCATCTGAAGAACAGTGAGATAGATTGGCTCAAATGTAGCAATGATTGTGAGATTGGCCCAAGACCAGCTGTGGTTTGTTCTGTTGTCCATAGGTTCTCTATGAGTCGGTACTGACTTGATTGCAGCTAACAATGACAAATTGCACGAATGGATTAAAACTTTTGGAACATTATTTGCTGATGAGGTACAACTCAATTAGGAGGAGAAATGGCTGCAAACATCCATTAATAATCAGAAAATAGAATGTAGAAAATATGAAACTAGGAAAATTGTAAGTTGTCAATAATGAAATGGAAAGTATAAACATCAATATCCTAGTGAGCTGAAATGGAGTGCTATTGGTCATTTTGAATCTGACAATCACATGGTTTACTATGCTGAGAATGAAAAATTGAACAGGAATCACATCACATTCATAATCAAAAGGAACATATTAAGATCTGTCTTGAAGTACAACACTGTCTGTGATAGGGTAATATCCATGTGCCTACAAAGAAAACCAGCAAATACCACTATAATTCAAATTTGCACACCAACTGCTAAAGCCAGTGGTGATGAAATTGAATAATTCTTCCAAATTCTTCATTCTTAAATTGATCAAACATGCAATTGAGATGTAATGATAATTACTAGCAATTGGAATGTGAAGGTTGGAAACAAAGAGGAAGGATCAGTAGTTGAAAACTATGGCGTTAGTGATATAAGTGATCTTGGAGATGACATGATAGAATTTTACAAGATCAATGACTTATTCATTGTAAATATATATTTTAAATAACGTAAAGAACAACTATACTCATTGATCTCACAGGTGGAATACACAGATATCAAAGTGACTGTCTCTGTGGAAAGAGATTGTGGGAAAGCTCCCTAACATCAGCCAAAACAAGACCAAGGACAGAGTGTGGAGCAGATCATTAATTGCTCATATGCAAGTGCAGGCTGAAGTGGAAGAAATTTAACAAGTCCATAAAAGCCAAAATATGACCTTAAACAAATCCTACCTGAATGTAGACATCTTCTGATGAACAAATTTAATGCATTAGACGCTAAAAACTGAAAGCCAGAAGAATTCTGAGATCACATCTAGAACAAATTCCCATCTCTTAACAAATGGAAGAGATGGGAATTTAAAAGGGCTGAGAATAAAATGTAAAATGGAAGCTCTAGAGGACAAATTCAAATACTATAATGAAATGTACAAAGACCTTGAGTTAGAAAACCAAGTGGGAAAACAAAACAAAGCAAAAAATGGTTGATGTGCAACCATTTCAAGAGGTAGCATATAATCAAGAGCCCATGATATGGAAGAAAGAAGTTAAATGTACACTGAAGGCCTTGACAAAGAACAAATGATCCATGAACACAAATTAAAATCTTTCAGCCAACCTGGCAGAACTGGAGGCACACACTCATCTGTGCCAAGAAATATGGAAGACAGCTACCTATTCAGTTTATTGGAAAAGATCCATATTTGTGCCCATTCCAATGAGAGGTGTGCCAACAGAATGTGAAAATCATTGGACAATATATTTAATATAACATTTAAGTAAAATTTTGCTAAAGATAATGAAAAAAACTGATGCAGCTGTACACTGATAGGTTCAGGCCGGATTCAGACAAGGATGTGGAAGGAGGGATAGCATTGATGATGTCATATTTATCCTGGCTGAAAGGAGAGGGTACTAGAAATATGTTTATCTGTGCCTTATTGACTATGCAAAGGCTTTTGATTGTGTGAATCAGGTCAAGATATGGACAATATTGCGACGAATGAGTGTTCCAGAACATTTAATTGTGCTCATAAGGAATCTGTACATAGAACAAGAAGTATTCATTTGGAAAGAACCAAAGGACAATGGATGTTTTAAAATCAGGAAATGTGTGCACTGGTGTTGTATTCATTTGCCATACTTATTAAATCTATATGCTGAACAAATAATCTGAGAAGCTGGATTTGATTAAGAAGAATGTGGTATCAGGATTAGAGGAAGACTCATAAATAATCTGCAGTATGCAGATGATACAACCTTGCTTGATGAAAGTGAATAGGACTTAAAATACTTACTGATGAAAATCAAAGGTTACAGCCTTTGTTGTGATTTGTGGCTCAATAAAAGAGAAAACAAAAATCCCCACAACTGGACCAATAAATAACATGAAGAATGAAGAAGAGACTGAAGTTTTCAAAGACTTCATTTTGCTTGTATCAACCATCAGTCCTTGTGGAAGCAGCGGTCAAGAAATCAAATGACGTTTTGCATTAGGAAAATCTGCTACACATGATGTTTTCAAAGTGTTAAAGAGCAAACATATCAGTTTGAAGACTAAGGGGTGTCCTACCTAATTCACGGTATTTTCACTTGTCTCATATGTATGTGAAAAGTAGACAACAATTAAGGAAGACCATAGGAGCACTGATGCATTTGAGCTGCTGGTAGCGTAGTGGTTACGAATCGGGCTGTGAACCAGAAGGTCAGCAGTTCAAAACTACCAGCTGCTCCACGGGAGAAAGATGAGGCGATCTGCTCCCGTAAAGATTTACAGCCTCGGAAACCCTATTCAGGGTCGCTATGGGTCGAAACCGACTCGATGGCACTTAACAACAACAACAACATCAGTGAAGAATATTAAAAGTATCATGGATTGCCAAAAGAACAAGCAAATATGTGTTTGACGAGGTACAACTAGAATGCTCCTTAGAGGTCTAGATGCACAAACATCATCTTTCATACTTAAGACATCTTATCAGAAGGAACCAAACCCTGGAGAAGTGCATCTTTCTTGGTAAAGTGTTGTTGTTGATAAGTACCACCAAGTTGGTTCAGATCCATAGTGACCTGTATAGGGTTTCCTAGGAGCAGATGGAGAGCTTGAACCACTGACTTTGAAATTCAAACCAACTTTGCAGTTCAGAGCATTAACCCAAAAGTGTAGTGTCAGCTTAAAAGAGGGAGACCCCCAATGAAATGGGATGGCACAGTGGCAGCAGCAATGGTCTCTAGTGTTGCAATGATTGTGGGATCAGCAAAGGCCTGGGCAGTGTTTTGTTCTGTTGTTGATAAGGTCGCTATGCATGGGGACCAACTCAAAGGCACCTAACAACAATAACAACCTTTACTTATACCATCATCATTAATTTCCTTAAGTGTTTGCTACATACAAGTACAGTCAGAAATCTTTATTACACAATATTACTTATTATCTTAATAGCTACACCTTGAGGTAGTATCTCCTCTCATTTCAATACAAGAAATGGAGTTTCAGAGATTGTTACTTGCTTTTTGCTGCACCTAGTGTTTTTAAAATCTGGTTAGGCACTGTTTTAAAGCAAAAAGCTTGCATCTGAATGGTCTTTTTGTTTGTTTGTTTGTTTGTTTGTTTTGGATCTGGGCACACCAACTCTTCAAACATTTAGAACCTTTATGGATGCCTATTTTAATTTGTTGGGTGCAGCCTTACTTGAGAGAATCAATTTCATATATTCTCTCACCACATATTTACTGGATATGAATTATATGCCAAACACTTGGTCAGATTCTGGGCAATAAGGATTGGAAAGAACAAAAGACAAGCATCTTTTTCAAGGCAAGCAGAGAGGGATTAGTGTAGCAATGCCTTGTTCTTCTTTAAGTATCCTGGAAAGACAGATTGGTCATCTCCATTTTATGCAAATGCCCCCTTCACACACATACCAGTTTTTTCTCCTGGAAACCCTGAGACATTTTGCATCAGCATTGCAATTTACTCCTTATCAGAGCGATTCCATCTTAATTCCCAATTGTTCTGCCATCAAGTCTGAATAAAACATAAGCTGATCAATATATAAATTATCTATAGAACTGGGCCACTGTAGTGCCTGTTTGTGTCCATTCTTTTTCTCCTTTCAACCTTACTTCTGTATGATTTAACACTAAAGTTAAGACAGAATGGGTAACAGAAAAGAATAGGAAAAGCAAATACAATTTTAACAAATTTTCAATAGACAGACTAAAGGAGATATAAAACTAGGAACATAAAAATAATAAGCAGTAACTCTGCCAAGACATTCAGTTTCCAAATGGATCCTGAATGAGAAATTTACTTATTTATTTGCATTTTTCAGTTCAGTTTTACGTTAACTGTTTTTTTCCTCATCTTGTTTTGAAAACCATTTCGATTTATTGCATCTCCTCATGTTCTTTTGCATTTTCTTCCCTCAACACCCAATTTTTTTATTTTAACTTCTCTTTATGATCAGGGTTTTCAGACATTGTTTATTTATTCTTTTTTTCCCCCTAAAATTGTAGAAATCACAGAATGAACAGTTATCCCTAATGCACAAATAGTTTAAAACATTAAAAAGTACCTAGTGATCGAGGAACTTTGTAAGTCTGACTAGCTCCAGCAGAGACATTATGAATGTTTGTGTGACAGATGTTTAGCGTTCAGTTCATCCTCAATAACTTATCCTTTTTTTGTGTTACTGTTGTTAAGTGCCGTTGAGTTGATTCCAACCCATGGCGACCCTGTATAGGGTTTCCAAGGAGCAGCTGGTGAGCTTGAACTGCTGACCTTGCAGTTCAAACGGCTTTGCAGTCAGGTGCATTAACCCACAGCGCCACACCAGGTGCCATCAAATCAGTCTGACCCATAGCGACCCTATGTACACAGAGCAATACATCATCTGGTCCTGCACAATCCTTACAATTGCGGCTACACTTGAGCCTATTGTTGCTACCACTGTGCCAATCCATTATCCTTACCATATAAGAATCCCCCATTTCTTTTTCAAAAAACCTATTGTCTTTCTGACCCTCACAGAAATTTGGTTTCTGTGGTCTTTCCCTAGCTCTGTGTTTTCTACAACTGATGAGGGCTCATAACAAAAGACAAACAAGTATTATTTTTCACCAGCCTCCACATTCAGATGCAGAATTTTAAAACAGGAGCCACAAAAGGCTTTTTGGGTATGAATGCTGCCACTTGTAGTATGGGAGATCAAGCCTTTCTTGTAAGCATATCTGTCCCTCCTTCCCTTTCCTCCTACCACCCAAAAAACAAAGCACTGTCATTGGGTCATTTCTAACACATAGCGGCTCAATAGGATTGTTGGTGTTGTTAAGTGCAATGGAATGGGTTCTGACTCATAGCAATGCTATATAGGGTTTCTAAGAAGCAGCTGCTGGATTTGAACTGCTGATCTTTTGGTGTGCTGTCCAGTACTTATCCTACAGCACCACACGTAAGTCTTTACTTTTTAAATATAGGGTGTGGATAGTCTATATTCATTTCCTAAAGCATGAGATTGGATTGCTTAATGAATTAATATTTTAAAAATGTTATTGTTCTTAAAAGTACCATCAAGTCAGTTCTGACTCATAAAGACTCTGTATAGGGTTTCTGAGAAGCGTCTGGTGGGTTTGAACAACTGACATTGTGGTTATCAGTCCAGTATTAATTCTAAAGCACCACTCCAGGGCTCTATTTTGGAGAGTCTCATAGGATAGAGCAAAACTATTCCTTAGGGTTTCTGAGATTACAAATCTTTACAGGACAAGACTGCTTCATCTTTCTCTTGTAGAGTGACTTGTGAGTTTGAACCACCAACCTTGTGGCTAGCAGCTCAATACTTATCCCACTGCACCACCAAGATTCCTTACCTTTTAAGTATAGGATGTGAACAAGCTATATTCACTTCCTAAAGAGACTGGATTATTTCGTGGATTTATGTTTTGGATATGTTATTGTTGTTAAGTGCTGTTGAGGCAGTTCTGACTCATATAGACCTTATACAGGGTTTCTGAGGAGTGTCTGCAGGGGTTGAACCTCTCGCCTTGCATTTAGCAGTCCAGTGTTTATTATAAAACACCACTCCAGGACTCTATTTGGGATACACAGTCCTTCAAATTACCACGATTTATGGATCTCTGGTGTGGCCCTGTAGGGTAAGCACTGAATGCTAATCACAAGGTTGATGGTTCAAACTCACCAGTTGCTCCTCAGAAACCTTTTACAGAGTCACTATGAGTTAGAACTAACTTGACAAAACTTAGCAATAACAGCAACAACATTGTTACTTGAACAGGACAGAATATTAAATTTTGTTTGTTTGTTTATGCTTAGCGTTCTCCTTAACCCACAAGTATTAAAGAGATTTCTCTTTAGAATCAAAATGTTTATACTATGAGGCAACTTGTTAAATGTTTTCCTACTTTCTTTAAGCACATCTGCATAATTATATGTGACATTTTATTACCTGATACAGTGCTAGAAGTTGAGTCCCTCAAGTTGTAAGACACTCAAAGTACAACTGGGCAAGCACTGCCTCCTCAAAGTAGAGTCAATCTTAATGACGTGGGTGGAGCAAGTTTTCAGGACCTTCATTTGCTGATGTGGCACCACAAAATGAATAAATAAATGAGAAAAAACAGCTGCAAACAGTTGAATGTGAAATGTAAGAAGTAGGAACCTAGGAAAATCAGAATGTCATCAACAAGATAAGAATGCATCCTCTGCACATTTCAGGCTGTTAATGAGTCTTCCTCTATTTCTGATGCCACATTCTTCTACCTACAGTCCAACTTCTCAGATTAATTGTTTAGCAGACAGATTGATTAAGTATGGTGAAAACATACAATCTTGGTTCACACCTTTCTTGATTTTAAACCAAGCAATATACCTTTATTCTGTTCAAACAACTGCTTCTTGTTCAATGTGCATGTTTCTCTTAAACACAATTAGGAATTCTGGAATTTGCATTTTTCTCAATGATATACATAACATTGTTATGATCCATACAGTCAAATGCCTTTGCATAGTCAATAAAGCACCAGAAAATATATTTCTGATAGTCTCTGCTTTCAGTCAGTAGTCATCTGACATTAGTAATGATGTTCCTCATTACATGCCCTCTACTGAATCGGTCTTGAATTTCCAGCAGTTCCCTGCTCATGTAATGCTGCAACTGTTTTAGATAACATTAGCAACATTTTACCTACATATGATGTTAATGATATTTGATTATTGCCACATGATTTTGAATGATTATTCTTTGGAATGGGCACAGACATGGATTCTTCCACTCTGCTGGACAGGTAGTTGTGTTCCAATTTCTTGGCATAGACAAGTGAGCACTTAGAGGGCTGCACCATTTTATTGAAACATTTCAATGGGCATCCCAACAATTCATTGATCATTGTTTTTATCAAATGTCTTTAGTGCAGCTTGGACTTCTTCCTTAAATAACATTGGTTTCTGATCAAATGTTATCTCCTAGGGTGCTTCTTACATTGAAAACATGTTGGTCACAGACTCCAGAATTACAATTTGAGGCTTTTTTTCAGTTCTTTTTAACTTGGGAAATATTAAGTGTGTTCTTCTCTTTTGGTTATCTAACTACAGATCTTTGCACATTTCATTAGCCACCCTTTGAAATCTTCTATTCAGCTCTTTTACATCATCATTTCTTCTCTTCACTTTATCTTCTCTATATCTAAGAGCAGGTTTCTGACTCTCTTCTGACATTTGTTTGATCTTTTCTTTTTTTCTTGTGTTTTCTTCAACTTCAACTTGAACTTCCATATGAGTGAACAATGATCTGTTTTGCACTTGGCCCCTGGCCTTATTCTTAGTGATGATATTGATATGACATTAAGTTGACATTTTGACATCTTGACACTGCACTGGCGAAAAACAAGCTTCCAGGAATTGAAAACATTGAAATGGAAAATTTCAACAACCTGATGCAAAACTTGAGGAAATCACTCATCTATGCCAAGAATTTGTAAGACAGCTACTTGGTCAATCAATTGAAAGTGATCCATCTTTGTGCCCATTCAAAAGAAGGTAACCCAAAAGTATGTGGAAATCATTGAACAATATCATTAATATCAAATACAAGTAAATTTTTGATTGTAGAAGTTCATTAACAAGGAAATGCCATATATCCATGCTAGATTTAGAAAAGGACATGGCACAATGGATGTCATAGCTGATGTCAGATGGACCTTAGCTGAAAACAAAGAATATCAGAAATATGTTTACTTCTGCTTTATTTACTGTGTAAAGACTTTGTCTATGTGGATCATGAGAAACTATGGGCAATACTGCAAAGAATAAGTATTTCAGAATACTTGTGCTTATGGGAAACCTGTGCAGAGACCAAGTGTCAGTTGACAAGGAGATAGTGAATGGTTTAAAATAAGGAAATGTGGCACCAGGGCTGTACCCATTCATCCTATTGATTCAGTCTGTATGCTGAGCAAATAATCTGAGAAACATGATTATATGAAGAAGAACGTGGCATAAAGATTGGAGGAAGAGTCTTTAACAACCTACAATATACAGATAACATATCCTTCCTTTGTTGTTGTTGTCAGATGCCATCGAGTCAGAACCGACTCATAGTGACCCCATGCACAGCGGAACGAAACAATGTCTGATCCTGGGCCAACCTCACTACCGCTGCCACACTTGAGTCCATTAATGATGCCACCTGGCCAATCCATCTCATTGAGGGTCTTCCTCTTTTTCTCTGACCTTCCACCTTACCCAGCATGAAATCCTTCTCCAGTGACTGTTTCCTCCAGACAATATGTCCAAAGTATGAGAGATGAAGTTTAGCCTTCTTGGCCCCCAAGGAGCACTCTGGCTGCACTTCTTCCAAAACAGATCTATTGGTTCTTTTGGCAGTCCATGGCACTTTTAGTATTTTCCTCCAACACCACAACTCAAAGGCATCAATTCTATTACGATC
>NW_006408607.1:2689906-2696725 GCF_000296735.1 Chrysochloris asiatica | reverse complement strand
CTTGTTCTTTGCCACTTCTTTCAATGCACTTTGGACTTCCTCCCTGAGTATCATTGGCACTTGTTCATATGGTATCTCTTGAAATGGTTGAACATTAATCATTTCCTTTTGGTACAATGACTGTGTATTCCTTCCATCTTTTCTTGATGCATTCTGCATCATTCAATAATTTGCTCAGATAATCTTTCAATAATGAAAGTCGAGGCTTGAATTTTTTTCTTCAGTTCCCCCAGCTTGAGGAATGCTGACTGTGTTCTTCCTTTTTGGTTTCCTAATTCCAAATCTTTGCATATTTTATTATAGTATTTGGTTTTATCTTCTCGAGCCGGCGTTAGAAATTTTCTGTTTAGCTCTTGGACCTCTTCAATTCTTCCATTTTTTTTAGCTTCTCTACACTGGAGAAGCAAGTTTCAGAGTCTCCTCTGACATCCATTTTGACCTTTTCCTTCTTTCTAGCTAGTCGTTAAAAGGACTTAAAGCATTTACTGATGAAGATAAAAGACTACATCTTTTAGTATGGATTGCATCTCAATGTAAAGAAAATAGAGGTCCTTACAACTAAATAAATAACATTGTGATAAACAGATTGCCAAAGGCTTCATTTTGGTTGGATCCACAATAAATACTCATGGAAGCAGCAGTCAAGAAATCAAACAATGTATTAATTACATTAGGAAAATCAGCTGCAAAAGGCCTCTCTAAAGTGCTAAAAGCCAGGAGATAATTTTAATACTAAGGTGGGTCTAACCCTTCCTGATATTTTCAATCATATTATATGCATGTGAAAGTGGACAGTGAATAAGGAAGATTGTAGAACAATCAATGCATTTGAATTATATTGTTCTAGAAGAATATTAAAGGTACCATGGGCTGCCATAAAAACAAACAAATCTGTATTGGAAGAAGCTCAATCAGAATGTTTCTTAGAAGCTAGGATGGAGAGATTCTATCATACTTCAGACTTGTTTTAAGGAGGGACCAGTTCCTGGAAAATAACATCACACTTGGTAAATGAAGGGTCAGTGAAAAAGAGGGAGACCCTCAAAAGGATGGTTTGGTACCATGGCAGCAACATGGAGTCAAGCGGAACCATTGTGAGGATGGCACAAGTCTGGCCTGTACTTTTTCTGTTGTGCATAGGGTTGCTCCAAATCAGAACTAGCTTGATGGCACCTAAATACAGCAACAATAGCCAATAATAATGAGCATTTCTTCATGTGTTTGCTGGTCACCTGAATGTATTCTTTTCTGAAGGGTCTACTTATGTTCTCTGTCCAATTTTAGACTGGAATATGTGTATTTTTCTTGTGAGGTGTTCAAGTTTTGTATTAATGCTAGAGATTAGACTCTTGTTTGATATATCACTGAAAAAAAAAAAAAACCAAACTTTTTTTCAGTCTGTGGGTTCAAATTTTACTCATTTGGTGAAAATATTTTTATGCACATTTGTTGTTGTTAGGTGCCATCAAGTCGGTACTTTATGCACAAAGTATCTAATATTTAGAAAGTTAGTGCCATCTATTTTGTCTTCTATTGTTTATGTGTTTTCAGTTATGTGTGATAGTGTCTGTATTCCATGTCTGAGAGCCTTATTTTTTTCATTAATGAACATTACTGTTCTAGGTCTTTAATACACATTGAGTTCATTTTTGTATGTGGCTTGAGATACGGTTCTTGTTTCATTCTTCTGCAAATAAATTTCTTGCTTTTTTCCCAATTAATTTGTAAGACAGCTATCTGGCCAATCAACTGGAAGAGATCCATCTTTGTGACCATTCCACAGAAGATGATTCAGCAGAATGTAGAAATTATCAAGTGATAGTGTTAGTATCATGTACAAATAAAGTTTTACTGAAACTAATTAAAAACTGGTTGTTTGTTGTTATTGTCAGGTGCCATCAAGTCGGTACATACTCATAGCAACCCTATGCACAACAGTATGAAACACTGCCCGGTCCTGGGCTAACCTCACAATTGTTGCCATATTTGAGCCAATTAATGCTGCCACTTTGCCAATCCATCTCACTGGGGATATTCCTCTTTTTCTCTGACCGAAGCTCCACCTTACCAAATATGACATCTCTCTCCAGTGACTGGTCCCTCCTGAAAATATGTCCAAAGTATGAGAGATGAATTCTGACCATCCTGGCATCCAAGTAGCATTCTGGCAGTATTTCTTCCAATAGAGATCTGTTTGTTTTTTTGGCAGCCCACAGTACTTTCAATATTCTCCTCCAACATCATATCTCAAAAGCATCAATTCCTCTACGGTCTTCCTTATTCACTTTCCAACTTTTACATGTATATGAGGTTATTGAAAATACCATGGCTTGGGTCAGGTGTACCTCAGTTCTCAAGCTGACATCTTTGTTCTTCAACACTTTAAAAAGGCCTTATTCAGCAGATTTGCCTAATGCAATATGTCATTTCATTTCTTGACTGCTGCTTCCATGAGTATTGATAGTTGATCCAAGCAAAATGAAGTCTTTGACAACTACACTCTTTCCTCCATTGATAAGAATATTGCTTATTGGTCCAGTGACGACGATCTTTGTTTTCTTTACATTGAGATGTAATCCATACCAAAGGCTGTGCGCTTTGATTTTCATCAGTAATTATTTAAAGTCCTGTTCATTTTCAGCAAGCAAGTTTGCATCATCTAAATATCGCAAGTTGTTAATGAGTCTTCCTCCAATCCTGATGCCACGTTTTTCTTCATATAACTCAGCTTCTCAGATTATTTGCTCAGCATACAGGTTGAATAAATATGGCGAAAGAATACAACCCTGTCACACACCTTTCTTAATCTGAAACCATTTAATGTTCCCATGTTCTGTTCCAACCACTGCCTCTTGGTCCATGTACAGGTTCCTCATGAGCACAACTGAGTGTTCCAGAATATTCAGACTTCACAATGTTGTCCATAGCTTGTCATGATCCACAAAATCGAAAGTCTTTGTGTAATCAATGAAGTACAAGTAAATATCTTTGTGATATTCTATGCTTTCAGCCAAGATCCATCAAACATTAGCAATGATATTCCTCATTCGAAGTTCTTCTGAATCTGGCATGAACCTCTGGAAGTTCTCTGTCAATGTATGGTTGCAACCGTTTCTGTATTACCTTTAATAAAACTTTACTCATATGGGATATCAATGATATTGTCCCATGATTTCCACATTCCATTGGGTCACCTCTCTTTGGAATGGGAACAAATACAGATCTCTTCCAATCACTTGGACAGTCTTCCAAATTTCTTGGCATAAATGAGTGAGTGCCTCCAATGCTGCCTCACTTTCTTCAGAAATTACAATTTTTATTCCATCAATTCCTGGGGTTTTGTTCTTTGCCAATTCCTTCAATTTACCTTGGACTTCTTTCTTGAGGATCATTGGCTCTTGATCATCTGCTACCTCTTGAAATGGTTGAACATCAGTCATTTCCTTTTGGTACAGTGACTGTTTATTCCTTCTATTCCCTTTTGATGCTTTCTGCAGCATTCAATAATTTGCCCAGAGAATTCTTCAATAATGATAGTCGAGGCTTGAATTTTTTTCATCAGTTCCCTAAGCTTGGGAAATACTGAGCGTGTTCTTCTTTTTCGGTTTTCTAACTCCAAAAAAAATGGTTGTAGCAGTACATTAAGCAAAAACTGCAAGAAATTAAAGTTAATTCAGAAAAGGCCATAGAATGAAGGGCACCATTGGTGATGAATTATGAGTTTTGTGCTAAAATAAGAGAATAAAAGGAAGACCCCCAATGAGATGGATTGGCCAACTGGAAACATCAATGTGCTTTAGCATGTCAACAATTGTGAAGTTGGCCCTGGACCAAGCAATGTTTCATTCTGTTGTACGTAGGGCCGCTGTGAGTTGGTACCGACTCTATGGCACCTAACAACAACAACAGCAAGATGTTTACCTGTGATTTATTGACATGTAAAGTCATATAATTAATGTGAATTGTGGGACGACCCCCAATGAGATGGATTGACTCAATGGCTGCAGCAATGGGCTCAAACCTAACAATTATGGGCATGGCACAGTATTGGAAAGTGTTTCCTTCTGGTGTGCATAAGGTCACTATGCGTTAGAACCAAATTGATGAACACTTTTCATTGTCTACTATGAATGCTCCTATATAAGTGAAGATCATGTCTTACATGGGTTATTCCAACTGGTGTCACTGCTTCCATCCTTGTTCCTGTGCAGTCTAATTTTAGCATAAGGATCAGAGAAATCCTTTTGAAACATAGGCCAAGTTGTATTAATTCTTTGCTAAGATTCCTCCTGAGGCTTTCTACTCCCGTAAAGATTTACACCCTCGGAAACCCTGTACAGGGTCGCTATGGGTCGGAACCAACTCGACGGCACTTAACAACAACAACAAGATTCCTCCAGTGCCTCACCATCTGAATCATCTTAGAAGCTAAAATCCTTAGACGCTTCCAATAGCAATTTAGCTGACCATTTTCTGCTCCTTTCTCATCAGGGTCCCATGTTGTTTGTCAAGAATCACTGTTATGTTCCCACCTTGTTGTATGTTGTTGCCAGGTGCCACCGAGTCAGTTCTGACTCACAGTGACCCTCTGCACAATGGAAGGAAACACTGTCCAGTATTGCACCATCCTCACAATTGTTGTGTTTGATTCCATTGTTTCTGTCATAGTGTCACTCCATATATTTGCAGGTCTACTTTTTGGCAGATCCCCTAATTTACCAGGAATGATGTTCTTCTTTAGTCCCTCCTGATAATATTTTCATAATATGTGAAATGAACTCTCACCATCTTTGCTTCTAAGGAGCATACTGACTATACTTCTTCCAAGATAGATTTGCTTTTCTGACAATCCATGGTATTTTCAATATTGCTGGTCTACACCACATTTCTAATATATTATTTTTTGGTCTTCCTTATTCATTGTCCAGCTTTTACATACATATGAGGCAATTGAAAATACCATGGCTTGGATCAGGCACACCTTAGTCCTCAAAGTATATCTTTGCTCATTAACACTTTAAAGAAGTCTTTTGCAGCAGATTTCCCCAGTGCAGTATAGCATTTTATTTCTTGACTGCTGTTTTCATGAGCTGTGATTGTGAATCCAAATAAAATGAAATCCTTGACAACTGTAACCTTTTTTTCTGTTTGTCATGGGTATTGTCTATTGGTTCAATTGTGGGGCTTTTTGTTTTTTTTGCTTTGAGCTATAATGTATTCTTAAGACTGTCTTCTTACGTTTTAAAAAGAAAACACAACAAAACTCAGTCATAAAACACAAGTTGGACAAATTCTTGTTCAAAATGATATAAAGAGGATTCTAGTGTCATTCCTGTTTAATTGAATTAAAGTAGAAAAAACTTTATAGACTACAATAAAGAAGCATCTTCTTTCAATCATTTAAATGCGTTTAACAACAAAAGTATCAGCATGGTGCTTTTAAATTACTTTTACACTTGTATGAGACACTTTGCCAAAGTGATTCTATGTACAGTAATGTGGTCTATGAACTTTTAATGAGTATTACATAGATGAGGATATGGGCTGTATAAGCTTGAAGATAAGGCAAGTAAGAGAGAAGTTTGTAATTATGGGAAGAACTCAAAACTTTCTTCCCTGGCATTGTCCAAAAAACTTACAACTCAGAGTGTCTAATTCTGTTTCCATAGGGCCACTGATTGCTTATAGAAGAGTGGATTTAGAAATTTTATGACTCTTCATATTTTTTTCCAACTACCACCCATGATAATTCACTAATAAGGAGCTCTGGTAGTGTAGTGGTTACGAATTGGGCTGCAAACCGCAAGGTCAGCAGTTCGAAACTACCAGCTGCTCCATGGGAGAAAGATGAGGTGTTCTGCTCCCGTAAAGATTAACAGCCTTGGAAACCCTATACAGGGTCGCTATGAGTCAAAACCGACTCCACGGCACATAACAACGGCAACAACAACAACATTCCTTTAATAATATAATTTGCTAATAATTTTCATGAACTAACAGAGTGACCCAAGGAAACACTACATAGATTCAGAATATTAACTTACTTGAAGGCATAACATACATAGTTTATCTACTATAACTACCAAACAAACAAGGTCTCAGACAAAAAACACAATATGTATGGGGTTATTGAAAATACCTTGGATTGGCTCAGGGGCTTTGTGAGTTGTTGTGATTCTGGAAGATATTTCACAGGTATTTTAAATGCCATCAGGGTCACAAACAATGGGCAGGTTTCAGATGAACTTCCAGACAAAGACAGACTAGGAAGAAGGAGAGATGAATTACTTGCAAATGCTTAGTTAATGAAAACCTTACGAATAGCAGTGGAACACTGTCAGTACCAGATTAGTGACTATTGAAACATGATGAAGAGGACCAGAATATTGTCAGACATATTGCATGAAGAAGAGCTGCTCAGGTTGGCAAGCACTCAAAATGACACTGGGGAAGAACTGCCTCCTTATAGTAGAAGTGACTGTGATGATATGAATGCAGTGAAGCCCTCAGGGCTGTCAATAACTGATGGGGCACAGCTCAAAATGATGAGAAACACCTGTAAACATCCAATAACAATCAGAACATGAAATGTACCAAGTTTGAATCTAGGAAAATTGAAAATTATCAGAAATTTTATGGAACATATAAGTATTGATGCCCTATGTACTAGTGAGTATAAATGGACTGGTATTGCCATTTTGATCTTCATAAGTAAATGTCTCAAGTCCTCTTCACTTTCAGCAAGCAAGGTTGTATCATCTGCATATCGCAGGTTGTTAATGAGTCTTCCTCCAATCCTGATGCCACGTTTTTCTTCAT
>NW_006408607.1:2679657-2688878 GCF_000296735.1 Chrysochloris asiatica | reverse complement strand
AAAGTGCCATGGACTGCCAAAAGAACCAATAGATCTGTTTTTGAAGAAGTGCAGCCAGAGTGCTCCTTGGAGGCCAAGATGGCTAAACTTCGTCTCTCATACTTTGGACATATTGTCCAGAGGAAACAGTCGTTTGAGAAGAATGTCATGCTGGGTAGGGTGGAGGGTCAGAGAAGAAGAGGAAGACCCCTAATGAGATGGATTGGCCAGGTGGCATCATTGATGGACTCAAGTGTGGTAGTGGTAGTGAGGTTGGCCCAGGATCGGGCATTGTTTCATTCTGCTTTGCATGGGGTCGCTATGAGTCAGTTTGGACTTGATGGCACCTGACAACAACAACATTGCCATTTTGAAATTGACAATCACACGGTCTACTATGCCAGGTATGAAAAAATGAAAAGGAATGATATCACGTTTAACATCAAAAAGAACATATCAAGATCTGCAATGAAGTACAACACTGTCTATGATAGGATAATATTGATAGGCCAACAAGTAAGACCATTTAATACTACCATTATTCAAATATATGCACCAACCACTAAAACCAGTCATGATGAAATTGAAGAATTCTATAAACTTCTTCACTCTAAAATTTATCAAACAGGCAATCAAAATGTATTTATAATTTCTGGTGATTGGAATGTAAAGGTTGGAAACAAAGAGAAGAATCAGTGGTTGGAAAATATGACCTTGGTGACAGAAACAATCACATGATAGAATTTTGCAAAACCAGTGACTTGTTCATTGCAAATACCTTTTTAAAACAATACAAAAGACGACTATACACATGGACCTCATCAAATGGAATGCACAGAAATCAAATTGACAACATCTGTGTGAAAAAACAGTGGAAAAGCTCTATTTCATCAGCCAGAATAAGGCCAAGGGCAGACCATGGAACTTATCATCAATTGCTCATATGCAAATTAAGGCTGAAGCTAAAGAAAATTAAAACAAGTCCACAAAAGCCCAAATATGACCTTGTGTATACCCCACTTGAATTTGATGCATTAGACACTAAAGACCAAAGAACAGAAATTATGTTGGATGACAACAAGAACATCATACAGTAAGACAGTAAAAGGCCATTAAGAAGACAAGAAAGAAGGAAAAGACTAAAATGAATGTCAGAAGAGTTTCTGAAATTTGCTCACCAAGGTAGAGATGCTAAAATAAATGGAAGAAGTGAGTGGGTACAAGAGCTAAACAGAAGATTTCAAAGGTTAGCACTAGAAGACAAAGTCAAATATTATAACAAAATGTGCAAAGACTTGGAGTTAGAAAACCAAAAGGGAAGAACATACTCGGCATTTCTCAAGCTGAGGGAACGGAAGGAAAAAAAAAAAAAAAAATCAAACTTTGACTTGTGTTATTAAAGGGTTCTAGGGTTACTGGGGATTAATGTGCTGTATTGCAAAGTAGGAGTTTCAAACTCACCAGCTGCTCCTCAGAAATCCTATACAGAGTCGCTTTGGGTTGTAACCGACTTGACAGCACTCATCAACAAACAGCATCAGGGGTAAATTAAGCATCAAACAAAGATAGAAGGAATACACAAAATCATTGTATCTCCCCCCCCCCAAAAAAAAAAAGTAGATATTCAACCATTTGAAAAGGTAGCATATGATGAAGAACCAATGCTTCTGAAGAAAGAAGTCCAATGTGCATTGAAGACATTGTCAAAGAATAAGGTGCAGGAAATTGATGGAATGAAAATAGAAATATTTCAAGAAACTAATGTGGCACTGGAGGCACTCTTTTGTATGACAGAAATTTGAAAGAGATCTGTGTTGGTGCCCTTTCCAAAGACAGGTTACCCAATGGAATGTGGAAGTTAATGGACAATATCATTGATAGCCCATGCAAGTAAAGTTTTACTAAAGATAATGCAACATTGACTGCAACCTTAAATTGACAAATAACTTCCAGAGGTTCAAGTTGGTTTCAGAACATGATGTTGGACAAGGATTATCATTGCTTACATAAGATGGTTCTTGGCTGAGAGCAGATAATACTAGAAAGATGTTTTCCTGTACTCTATGGACTACACACAGTCTTTTGATTGTGTGGATTATGACAAGTTATGGACAATATTGCAAAGTATGACTCTTCTGGAACACTTAATTGTGCTCATGAGGAACCTGGACGTGGACCAAGAGGCAGTTGTTCAAACAGAACAAGGTAACACTAAATAGTTTAAAAAATTAGGAAAGGTGTGTGCAAGGGTTGCATTCTTTCACCACACTTATTCAATCTGTGTGTTGAGAAAATAATCTGAGAAGCTGAAATGTATGAAGAAAAACATGAAATCAGGATTGAAGGAGCAAAGATACCAGCTTTATGATTAAGGTACCCAAGCCATGTTATTTGAAATAACCTCATATGTGAAACTTGGATAGTGTATAAGAAGACCATAGTGATTTTATGCATTTGAATTATGGTGTTGGGGGAGAATATTGAAAGTGCCATGATCTGCCAAAGGAGCAAACAGATCTGAATTAAAAGAAGTACAGGCGGAGTATTCCTTGGAAGCCAGGATAGCCAGGCTTTGTCTCTCATACGTTGGACAGATTGTTAGGAGGGACTAGTCGCTGGAGAAGTATATCATGTTTAATAAAGTGAAGGAGTGGAGAAAAAAAAAGGAATACCCCCCAATGAGATGGATATACAGAGTAGCAGAAGTTACTGACTCAAGTGTAGCAATGATTTTTAAGTTGACCCAGGACTGGGCAGATTTTTATTCTATTGTACTATGAGTTGGTACTGAGTCAATTGCACCTAACAACAATAACATATACATGGTCTTCACCTGATGGCTAACATAAAAATCAAATTGATAGGGTAGAGGTGCAATGAGGTTCCCTGTCAGCAATACCACATAATACCAGGCAAAGCAAATTCAGGGCAAAGTTCCAAAACTAAGAACCATATAGGTAGGAATATTTTAAAAGTTTGAAGGCTTATAGCTAGTGGAAGTTGAAGTGGAAGTAAGAAATCGTGGACTTTTGAATCTGATGGGCTCAGCAGCCCAGAGCTAAGAACTTGGGCAAGACCAAATGGCAACACCAAGCGGGGGAGCAGACACACCACAGAAAAATGCCACGGGAACATCAGAGCAAAGGTGGACAATATACTTTTTGGTTTTGCTTTGTTCTGATTTTCTTTTTTTTTGTTGTTGGTATCTGTTCACTGACCCCCAATGTTTGCAGACCTCCATTCTGGTGACTAGAAGGGGTGTCTAAGTGAGTGGCCACCCCACACCCTCAGCACTGGTGGACTCTTCTGCCACACATGCACACAGATACTCGAAGCTCAAGAGACAGCCCTGAATGGTTTTGTCTTTTCTTAATACAGAAAAAGCCAGAACAAGGGGTTTGGAGAGGAAAAGAGAGTTTAACAACAAAACAGGCAGAAAATTAAATTAAATCCTAAGGTATAGCATAACAACAAGCAGTGGCATCTTGCTATCTATCAGACAGCTTTGAAGGCAAGAAGATGAAAGGGGACATTAAAGTCATACTCATATTAGGCTACAGATTTTATTTTTTCTTCTTCTTCTTCTCTCCTTCGTCTCCCTTTCTGAAATTATAGACTACAGTACACATTCTATTTTTTTGTTATTGTTGTTGTTTTGTTTTCTTGGTTTTATTTTGCTGTTGCTGTTTTGCTGTTTTATGCTCTCCCTTCTGCCTTTGGGAGACTCTTTCTCTCCCTATATTACCCAAGAAGAGACAGCAACTGCTGCCATACAGTCAAGCTACAATTGAACTCTATAAAACACCAAAATTCAGTCACGAACCAATACCAACTGCCATATACCAGGGAAATAGATAACATCTGTGAAAGTTACTCTGAGTTAAGCAATAAGAAGTGTGCAAAGGAAGGCCAAGTCCTTATCACATCTACCTGGAAGCTATCAGAAAGCATAAAAACAAAACAAAACAAATATTCAATTAAGTATTAAGGCCACAGATAAACACTAAACATGTACAAGAAGCAAAAGCAGGTGACCATATCAGCACATATCCAGAAGCAAGATAAAATGTCTGAGACAAATGACCTAGAGGTAGACCTGGACTCCAATCAGGAAGGAAGGCAGGCCTTGTAAATGCCTGAGAAAGAATTCAGAAAAATGGGTACAGAATATTTCAAAACACTTTAAAATTGAATTGAGAAAAATAAGGAAGAAATCAGGAAAGCACTACAGGAACAATCAAATGAGATAGATACAGTAGTGGAAATAATTCAAAACCTACAGTAAGAAGTCCAAATGATCAATAATAGAATATCAGAAATAGAAAATACAATGAAAGGGCAAAGCAGTAGAATAGAAGAGATGGAAAGCAGAACCAGTGAGCTGGAAGATATATCTCTCAATACCACTAAGATAGAAGAACAAACAGAAAAAAGGATAAAAAAATCTAAGATTCATATTGGACAACATGAAGAGGAATAGTTTAAGAATTATTTTCCTTCCAGAATAAGAAGAATTATACAAGTCCACAGAGGAAATAGTTGAAGAATTGCTGGAAGAAAATTTCTCTAACATCCTGAAAAGTGAAAAGATAAAAATTCAAGAAGCTCAATGAACCCTAGGAAGGATAGACCCCAAAAGAAAATCACTGAGACATATCATAATCAAGCACTCCAAAATCAAAGATAAGAAGACACACCTGAAAGCAGTTAGGGAAAACAGAAGCCTTACATACAACAGCAAGCATGTCAGATTAAGCTTGGATCTCTCAGTAGAAACCATGCAAGCAAGAAGGCAATAAGGAGACCTATATAAAACCCTGAAAGAAAAAAACAAACAAACAAAAAACTGCCAACCAATAATCCTTCATCCAGCAAATATGATGGTGTAATCAAATATCTATCAAATATGATGGTGTAATCAAAACATTCCAAGATAAAGAGAAGCTAAGGGATTTTGCCAAAAGCCAACCCTGAGCTACAAAAAATCCTAAAGGGATTTCTGTGGACTGGGAACCAATAAGAACAGACAACAACCAAGAATGGGTATATATGGTAGCACCTCCCAGAATTAAATTGTCAGACAGAAGTGTCGAGAACAGAACAAAACTATAAGAACAAACTCAGAGACTCTGGAAGTTTATACTGTGATCAAACAATTACAATGTCAAAGAACAAAAGCACATAGAAACAGAGACCCAGATGGTGAGAAGATCAGGTAGATTACAGGATAAAATAGAATTCACTAAATGGAGGGAAAAGTTAATGGAATATAAGGTAACCTCAAAGAAAATGAACACTTCACAACATACCAAGAAAATGAAAATCCAAGAAGAACATGGAAACATTGAAAGTATGAGGAAACTCACAAGAAAAGCACAAAAAGCATGAACTCAGCAAAGGAAGACACATAGAACAAAGAAAGCAGCAACACCACACACACACGAAAAAACCCATAATGGCAGCAATTAATTGGTACATATCAATAAGAAGTGGTAGCGTAGTGGTTACGAATCGGGCTGCGAACCTTAAAGTCAGCAGTTTGAAACTACCAGCTGTTCTGTGGGAGAAAGATGAGGCTTTCTGCTCCCATAAAGTTTTACAGCCTCGAAAACCCCGGTACAGGGTCGCTATGAGTCAGAACTGACTCCACAGCACATAACAACAACAACAATCAATAATTACACTGAATTTAAACTGATTAAATGCACTAGTTAAGATACAGAGGGTGGCAGAATGAATAAGAAAACAAGATCTTTCAATATGGTGTCTTCAAGAGACACATCTCACACAAGGAGACAAAACAGATTAAAAGTCAAAGGATAGAAAAAAATCTACCAAGCTAATTGCAATAAAAAATGAACAGGAGTGGCAGTACTAATCTCTTATAAAATAAACTTTAAGGCAAAACCCAGCATAATAGATAAAGATGGACATTATCTCATGATTAAAGGGACAATTAAACAAGATGACATAACCATAATACAAATTTATGCTCCCAATTAAAGAGCTCCAAAGTATATAAAGCAAACTCTAGTAGATTTGAAGAAAGAAATAGACGAATAAAAAATAATAGTGGGTGATTTTAATACACCTCTTTCAAAAATGGATAGAAAAACCACAAAGAAACTTGACAAAAACACAGAAGAACTAAACAATACAATCAGCCAACTGGACCTCATAGATGTGTACAGAGTATTCAACCCAACAACAGCACAATACACATTATTTTCCAGTGCACATGGTACATTCTCCAGAATAGACCATAGCTTAGGCCACAAAACAAATCTCCATAAATTTACAAATATCAAAATACTACAAAGCATCTTCTCAACCATAATGCTATCAAATTAGAAATCAACAATAGGAAGATCAAGGAAATAAAGTAAATAAATGGAAACTAAATACACCCTGCTGAAAAGCCACTGGGTAGTATAAAACATTAAACATAAACCCACAAAGTTACTTAGAACCAAATGAGAAAGAAAACACAACATACCAAAATCTTTGGGACACTGCAAAAGCAGTGCTGAGAGGACAGTTTATTGCAATAAATGCGAACATCCAAAAAGAAGAAAGAACCAAAATTAACACATTAACACAGCATCTCCAGCAACTAGATATAGACCAAAAGAGACACCAAAACAAAAGAAATAATAAATATTTGAGCAGAAATAAATGAAATGGATAAAAGAAAAACTATAGAATTAATCAACAGGACAAGAAGCTGGATCATTGAAAGGATTAACAAAAGTGACTGACGATTGGCAAACAAACCTAACAAAAGAAAAAAGGAGAAGACACAAATAACACTCATTGGAAAACACATGGGCGATGTCACAAAACAGCCAAAGGAAATCAAAAGAAAATGAAACAGCCACTACTTGTCTGTCAATTTGTCATACTGTGGTGGCTTGTGAGTTGCTGTGATTCTGAAATCTATGCCACCTGTATTTTAAATGCCAGCAGAGTCACCCATGATGGACAGATTTCAGATGAGCATCCAGACAAAGACAGACTAGGAAGAAAGAGTGATGAACTATTTCCGAATATTTAGTCACTGAAAACCTTATGAATAGCAGAGAAACACTGTCAGATATAGTGTCAGAAAATGAACCCCTCAGGTTGGAAAGCACTCAAAATGCGACTGGGGAAGAGATACCTCTTCAAAGTAGAGTTGACTGTGATAACACGAATGGAGTAAGCCTCTAGGAGAAAAGCTCTTGGGACCTTCATTTTCTGATGGGGCACAACTCAAAATGAAGAGAAACAGCTGTAAACATCCATTTAAAATCTGAACATGAATTGTACAAAGTATAAATCTAGGAAAACTGGAAATTGTCAAAAATGAAATGTAACACAAACATTGATAACCTAGGCATTAGTGAGCTGAAATGGACTGGTATTGGCCATTTTGAATCTGACAACCACATGATTAACTATGCCAGAAATGGCAAATTGAAGAGGAATGGTGTTGCATTCATCATCAAAGAGAACATTACCAGATCAGTCATAAGGTACAACGCTGTATGTTGTATGTTGTTGTCAGGTGTCATCGAGTCGGAACCGACTTATAGCGACCCCATGCACAGCAGAACGAAACAATGTCCGATCCTGGGCTAACCTCACTACCGCTGCCACACTTGAGTCCATCAATGATGCCACCTGGCCAATCCATGCGCCTACAGGGAAGCCCAGTTAATACCACTAATATTCAAATTTATGCACCAATCACTAATCCGGTGAGGACGAAATAGAAGAATTCTACCAACTTCTTCAATCTGAAATCAATCAAACATGAAATCAAGATGTATTGATCATTACTGGTGATTGAAATACAAAGGTTGGGAGCAAAGAGGAAGGATCAGTAGCTGGAAAATATGGCCTTGGTAATAGAAATGATCCTGGAGAGCGCATGAAAGAATTCTGCAAAACCAATGATTTGTTCATTTCAAATACCTTCTTTAGACGACTATACACATGGATCTCACCAGATGGAATACATAGAAATAAAATTACCTACATCTGTGGAAACAGACGATGGAAAAGCTCCATATCATCAGTTAAAACAAGGCCAGGGGCAGACTGTTGATCAGCCCATCAATTACTCATATGCAAATTCAAAGTGAAGCTGAAGACTATGAAAACAAGTCCACAAGAACCAAAATATGACCTTGACTATATCCCATGTATATTTAGAGATCCTCTGAAGAACAGATATGACACATTCAGCATAAAGACCAAAGACCAGAAGACTTGTGGGATGACATCAAGAATATCATATATGAAGAAAGCAAAAAGTCAAAATGGATGGCTGATAAGACACTGAAACTTGCTATCGAGCGTAGAGATGTTAAAGCAAATGGGAAGTCCAAGTTCTGAACAGAACTCGAGAAGATAAAGACAAATATTACAACAAAATGTACATGTATCTGGAATCAGTAAACCAAAAAGGAATAACACTCTCAACATTTCTCAAGCTGGGGGAAGTGAAGAAAAAATTCAAGCCTCGACTTTTGCTATTGAAAGATTCTCTGGGCAAATTATTGAATGATACAGAAAGCATCAAGAGAAGATGGAAGGAATACAGTGTCACGATACCAAAAAGGACATAGTTAGTGTTCAACCATTTCAAGAGGTACCATATGATCAAGAACCAATGATCCTGAAGGAGGAAGTCCAAGGTGCAGTGAAGGAATTGGCAAAGAACAAGGTACGAGGCATGGATGAATAAAAAATTGAAATCTTTCAAGAAAGTAAGGCAGCAAAGGAGACACTCACACATCTGTGCCAAGGAATTTGGAAGACAGTTATCAGGCTGACTGATTGGAAGAGATCCATATTTTTGCCCATTTCAAAGAGAGGTGACCCAACGGCATGCAGAAATTATTGGACAATCTCTTTGATATCCCATGTGAGTAAAGTTTTGCTAAAGGTAATACAGAAACAGCTACTCTCATACATTGAGAAAGAAATTCCTGAGGTTCAAGCTGGATTCAGAAGAGGCCGTGCAACAAAGGATATCATTGTTGATGTACGATAGATCTTGAGTGAAAGCAGAGATATCAGAAAGATGTTTACTTGTGCTTTACCGACTATGCATTGGCTTTTTAAAAAATTATTATTATTAAATGTTTTTATTTTAGATTGAGTGAAAATTTACAGGGCACATCATCAGCTTCACATTCAACCATTCATATAGCTTGTTTCATTACATTGATTATTATCCCCTCCATATATCATCA
>NW_006408607.1:2659413-2659895 GCF_000296735.1 Chrysochloris asiatica | reverse complement strand
GTTGGTGGGCGTGGACCACTGACCCTGTAATTCAGGTGACCTTGTAGTGGCACCCCAGCCCTCAGAGCCATGTCGGGGCTCCTGCTGAACCTTTAAGATAAAAAATAATAATAAAAATAAAGGGGAGACCCAAAAGGGGTTCTCCAGTGGGTGCTCGCGGCAGGAGGGGGGCTGCCTGCCCCTGCGCCCCGCGGTTCAGTTGAGCGTGAGGTGAGCTGTTTTCTGGTGCACGCCCGGCAGGCCTGAGGAACGCTGCTAGGTTCAGCGGGAGGCGGGTCGCTCGCTTTCACACGTCTGGCAGGCCCGTGGGATGCGGCTCGGGCAGGAGGGGAGCTGCTCCCCTGTGTGTGCGGTACCCGGCGTGCCCCGAGAACATGGTCGGACTGTGCTGGGGTGGGGGGTCCGCTGGCTGGCGGACACGGGTCGACTGGGCAGGGCAGAAGTGGCTCAGGCAGGCACAGTCCGTGCCTGATGACGTCAGA
>NW_006408607.1:2656336-2658107 GCF_000296735.1 Chrysochloris asiatica | reverse complement strand
GAGCTGATGAAATGAAATGCAGAAGGGTCACTTGTGATACAATAGTGAATGATTGTTATCAGGACTGATTGTGAGGGTTGGAAATGTAAAGGTAGTCGTTTGGTAGCAAGGAAGGGAGTTATTAACTTTCCAGTCTAGGAGCAGAGGTCCCTGGGACCATCAATGGAGAAGAACCAAGAGCGGGACCCTACCCAGAGAAGCATCGAGGCCCGAGATGGAGGCAGAGACGATGACGTGGAATGATGAAGTGGATGGGGACTTTGGATCCAGAAAGGGAGAGGGAATGGGTCCTGAAGAATGGGGGAGGGCGGAGTGTAGGGGGTAGGTTTATAGGGTATGCCCTTTGGTCAGTTTATGATGCATGGAGGGGATTGGAACCATGGCAATGAGACAATATACGATGGAATGAATGTAAAACTGAAGTTCTCTCATGTAAAATATCATATAATTTACAATAAAACAGGAAAAAAAGATTTTTTTTTAAACTATTTGTTTCTTGTTCTTTCTGGAGAGATTCTCTTCCTTTCTAATCATCCTAAGAATCCCTAATCACCCTAAAAATCATTGATAGAATTAACAAAACTATAACTACTGGCCAAAATGGACACATGCAAGTTCCCGTTAAAGTATAGGAGTTTAGAAACTTAAATGCAGTAAGGGTTGGGAAAGAAGAGAGTGACTAGTCTTCTCTATCATTAAGATACATGTAAACCACATCTTCATTATTTTTTAAATTAAGGGTTAAAATATATTCTTCCATATTGTTATTTAATAATCCCTTTGGAAGGCAGGTTTCTCACTCTTGGACAGAGGAAGGTCCTAAGTTGTTTGAACTAGAAGTCAAACTGTGGAAACCATGGTTTCATCTTGCATTTTCATTCAACTAATATTGACAACACCCATGGGAGATCTGATGACATTGGGGTGGTAGGTCATACAACAGGGAGTAAGTAGGCGGATTTATCTTCAAATGATCCCTGGCATCCTGCACTGACAGTTTTGTTTGGGTAGATGATAAATGGTCATGCAGCCACCAGTTTAGAAAATCAAAAGGCAGACTTCTTTTCTGTGTTACACAGATCTGTTATGTTGAACAAGGTTGAGCTTATTAGGAAAGGGTGGGATAACTGAAAACAAAAAAACAAAAACCTTTGACCTATTTAGGACTGCTTTCTGGAAAGCTCTATGGAAGATTAGGTTTAACCAAAGCTTTTTGTTTTATTTCTTTTTGTGAAGCCAGAGGTTAGAGTGTCTTATGAAGCAACTGTTTCTGACACAATTTTTATCGTAGATACCTGTAAGTAAATTGCTTATTTTGTACTGTCCTAGGTAAGCAAAGAATTGAGGGGAATTCCCTGAATTTTCAAAAATGCAATATATATTAGCCCCTCATTAAGTCCATCTCAAATGAAATTGTTTAGAGATGATTGCTCATACACACACTCCATTACAAGGCATTGCAGTGAACCATGAATAAATCGCATGTGTCTATTAGCTGCAGGTGCTCTTATTACTTACTAACAAATCTAGTGATGTCACAGTTGTTCTTAAGTGCCTTCGAGTTGATTCCCATTCATAGCCACCCTGTAACTAGTGAGTCTGAACTGCTGATCTTGCTGTCCAAACTGACCTTGAGTTCCAATGTCTATCCTACAGCGCCACAACAGGAATCGAAACCTAGAGATAGGGGAACTAAAAAAACTATTGTATACATTTCAATAGCAAAAAAGAATTTGATGTCATTGGTAGATTTAGAACATGCTAAAATGTT
>NW_006408607.1:2649678-2656236 GCF_000296735.1 Chrysochloris asiatica | reverse complement strand
CACAGTGATTTCTCAAAGAAGCGGGTCTAAGGCTCTGGTGCACTGAGACTCACGCGGGCTGTGAGACTGTGGGTTCCTACCTGGGAGGTTTAACTCACGAGGTGCCTGCCCCCTGATCCCGGAGCCCCCACTCACCCGCACCGCCTGGCAACCCTGGCAAACAGGAAGTCTATGCATAGGCTTTTGATTGTGTGGATCATGACAAGCTATGGACAATATTGCAAAGTATGAGTATTTCAGAACACTTAATTGTGCTCATGAGGAATCTTTACCTGGACCAAGAGGCAGTTGTTCGAACAGAACATGGGAACACTGAATGTTTTGAAATTAAGAAAGGTTTGCAACAAGTTTGTTTTCTTTCACCATGCTTATTCAATGTGTATGCTGAGCAAATAATTAGAGAAGCTGGGTTCTATAAAACCGTGGCATCAGGATTGGAGGAAGACTCATTAATAATCTGCAATATGCAGATGATACAACCTTGCTTGCTGATTAATAAACATTTACTGATGAAGATTAAAGCACACAGCCTTCGGTATGGATTACATCTCAATGTAAAGAAAACAAAAATCCTCACCACTGGACCAATAAACATTCTTATCAAAGGAGAAAAGATTGAAGTTGTCAAGGACTTCATTCTTCTTGGATCAACTATTAACACTCACGGAAGCAGCAGTAAAGAAATCAAATAATGTATTGCATTAGGCAAATCTGCTGCACAAGACCTTTTTAAAGTATTGAAGCACAAAGATTTGAGCTTGAGGACTAAGGTGCGCCTGACCCAAGACATGGCATTTTCAATAACTTCATATACATGCAAAATCTGGACCATTAATAAGGAAGACCATAGAAGAATTGATGCTTTTGACTTATGGTGTTGGATGAGAATATTGAAAGTGCCATTGGCTACCAAAAGAACCAATAGATCTGATTTGGAGGAAGTGCTACTAGAGTGGTACTTGGAGGCCAAGATGGCTAAACTTCGTCTCTCATACTTCGGACATATTGTCAGGAGGGATCAGTTCCTAGAGAAGGATATTATGTTTGGTAAGGTGGAGGGTTAGAGAAAAAGAGGAAGACGTCCAAAGAGATGGATTGGCCAAATGGCAGCATCAATATACTCAAGCATGGCAACAGTAGTGAGGTTGGCCCAGGATAGGGCAGTGTTTCATTCTGCTGTGCATAAGGTCGCTGTGAATCAATACTGACTCGATGGCACCTAACAACAACAATAACAATGTCTAGTCCAGGAACATGGAGTATCTTTCCATGTGTCTAAGTCTTCTTTAAGTTTTTTCAGGATTATATTACAGTTTTATTGCATCAGTCCTTCACATTTCTT
The DNA here is from genome assembly GCF_000296735.1 of Chrysochloris asiatica. Lineage (NCBI taxonomy): Eukaryota > Metazoa > Chordata > Mammalia > Afrosoricida > Chrysochloridae > Chrysochloris > Chrysochloris asiatica. Next base: position 2,654,894 of record NW_006408607.1, on the reverse strand, counting down.
ATTAGGCTTATTCCTCAGTATCTTATTATCTTAGATGCTATTGCAAATTGAATAGTTACTCTAATTTTTCTTTCAGTCTTCTCATTGCTGGTGAATAGAAACCCAACAGATTTTGTTTTATTGACCTTGCATTCTGCAACTTGGTTAAGTTTTTCTATTAGCTCTAGAGGTTTCTAGCATAATTTTGGGATTTTCTATATATAGAGTCATATCATGCACACATAGAGTTAATTTTACTTCTTCTTTTTAAATCTGGATAGTTTTATTGTTTTTCTTGTCTTATTGCTTTGCATAATACTTCTCATACAATACAGAATAAAAGCAGTGGGAGCAGTCACCCTTATATTGTTCCCTATTTAAAGGAAACCTTTTTAAAGAAAACATTTTTTTTTTGTTTTTTTCTCCATTGAAAATGAAATTCATCAAACAATATCGTTAATATCACATAAAAGTAAAATTCTGCTGAAGATAGTTTAAGAAAATGGTTGCAACAGAGCATTGACATAGAACTTCCAGAAATAAGACAGATTCAGAAGAGTATATAGAACTAGAGATATCAATGCTGACCTCAGATGGATCTTTGCTTAAATTGGAGGCTTTCAGAAAGATGTGTACTTGTAATTGCTTTATTGACATTAAAGACGCTTGAGTATTTGAACCATGACAGATTATGGAAAATACTGTACAGAATGGTTACTTCAATATACTGATTGTGCTCATGAGGATCCTGTACATAGAACAAGAGACAGATGTTAGAACAGAACAAGGATATGCTGAATTGTTTTAAATCAGGATAGTGTACACCAAGGCTGTGTTCTTTCACAATACTTATTTAATCTGGTGCTGAGCAAATGATCCAAAAAAAATGTATTATATGAAGAAGAATGTGGCATCGGGATTAGAGAAAGACCCATCAACAACCTGTGATATGAATGTGATATATTGCTTGCTTGAAGCAAGGGGACTTAAGAAACTTACTGCTGAAATTCAAAGCCTTAATATCGATGGTATCTCAATATGAAAAAACAAAAAACAACAAAAAACAACAAAGATCATCATAACTGGACCAATAAATGAAGCCATGATAAATAAAGACTGAAGTTGTCAAATATTTCACTTTGATTGGATCCACAATCAACACTCATGAAAGTGGCAGCAAGGTAATTAAATGATGTATTGCATTAGGCAATTCTATTGCACAGGACTTCTTCAAAGAGTTTGAGAGAAGATATCAATTTGACAACTAAGGTGTGTCTGTTTGAAACCATGGTACTTCCAGTGTCCTCATATGTAAGTGAAAATTTGACAATGAATAAGGAAGACCAGCGAAGAAATGATGAATTTGAATTATGGTGTTGGAAAAGAATATTAAAAGTATCATGGACTTCCAGAAGATCAAACAATCTGTTGGAATAAGTACAGCCAGAATGATCCTTACAAGTAAAAATGGCAAGACATTGTCTCACGTGCTTCGGACATATTATTAGGATGAATGCATTCCTGGAGGAAGAAGTCATGCTTGATAAAGTTGAGGGTCAGTAAAAATGAGGAAGGTCCGCTAAGGAGATGGACTGACACAGTGATAGCAGTTTTGTGTGAAAACATAGTATTTGTGAGAATGACACAGCACCGGGCAGTGTTTAGTTCTGTTGTGAATAGGATCATTATTGCTATTAATACCATTGAGTCATTACAAACTCATGGCGACCCTATGCACGACACAAATAAACACTGGCCAGTCCTGGCCAAGCTCACAATCTTTGCTATTTCCACTGTCTACTCATCTTGTTGAGGGTCTTTTTCTTTTTCTCCAATTCCCCATTTTATCAAACTGGATATCCTTCTCCAGGGACTGGTCCCTGCTGACAATATGTCTGAAGTGTGTGAGGCAAAGTTTGGCCAGCCTGCCTTCCAAGGAACATTCTAGATGTACTTGTAACAAGGAACATTCTGGATGTACTTGTAACACAGAATGGTTTGTTCTTTTTGTGTTCTATGGTACTTTCAATTTTCTCCTCCAATATCATAACCCAAATGCATCAATTCTTCTATGGTCTTCCTTGTCCACTGTCTAAATTCACATGCATATGGGGCTACTGAAAATACCATGGTGTGGGTCAGCTGCACCTTAGTCCTCAAACCGACATCTCTGCACTTAAACACTTTAAAGTCTTGCACAGAAAATTTGCCTAATTCGATATGTCTTTTGAGTACTTCCAGCATGATATCTGACAGTATTTGGGTGCTATTCATAAGATTTTTAGTAGCTATCCGTTCAGAAATGATCCACCTATCCTTCTTATGAGTTTATCTTAATCTGGGAGCTCAGAAGAAAAATGTCCACTATGGGTGACCCTGCTGTTATTTGAAATACCTGTGGCATAGCTTCCAGCATCACAGTAACATAAAGGCCACCATAGTATGACAAGCTGACGTAATAGTAGTAGATTATCTTGTACAGGAAGAGTTAATGTAATGTTTCTTCATTCTGTCTGACTTTCAGTATAGCCCTTCTCACAAACAGCCATATTGTACAGCATTGGATATGTAAAAAAGGGCAGGAATCATGAATTATATTTTTTATGTTTCTCCTCAATGTTTGCTACATATTTTTCATATGCAAATGATGTTGTTAAGTACCACTGAGTCCACCAGAATGCAGGATTGCCCAAGGCACAATGAAATGAAGAGTTGCCCAGTCCAGTACTATCCCCATAATCAGATGTGGATCAGACCATTGTAATCCACTGGATTTCCACTGACTGATTTTCAGAAGTAATTTGCCAGATCTTTCTTCCTAGAGCATCTTAATCTGGAACCTCCACTAGAACTTTTTTATATTCATAACAACACAACATAGGCCTCCACTGACAGATGGTTATTGACTGCCTGTGACATACAAGGATAATAAAAATATATATGTTACTTCTGATGTGATATTGTTGTTAGGTGCCATCAAGTAAATTCAATATCATAGTAATCCAATGAACAACAAAACAAAACACTGCCAAGGCCTATGCCATCCTCACAACTGGTGTTACATTTAAGCCATTGCCATTCCCACTGTATCAAACCATGGTGTTGGGATATTCCTCTTTTTCACTCAACTTCCACTTTACAAATTATGTTCTTATAATGACTGGTCCCTTTTAATAACATGTCAGAAGTATGAAAGACTAAGTCTCGCCATTCTGGCTTTTAAAGAGTATTCTGGCTGTACTTCTACCAAAATATATTTGTCTGTTCTTCTGGTAGTCCATGATACTTTTAATATTCTTCTCCAACACCATAATTCAAATGAATCAGTTCTTCTATGGTCTTCCTTATTCATTATACAACTTATAAATACATACGAAGCTATTAAAAATATCATAGCCAATGCACCTTAGTCCTCAAACTGGCATTTTTGCCCTTGACCAGTGTAAAGAGTTCTTGTGCAGCAGATTTGCCTAATGTCATACATTGCTTGATTTCTTCTTGACTGTTGTTTCCATGAGTATTGATAGTGGACCTAGACAAAATGAAGTCTTTGACAAATACTATTTTTTTCTCCATCTATTATGATGCTATTAATTGTTTCAATTTTGATGATCTTTGTTTTCTTTATAGTGAGTTGCAGTCCATACAGAGGTTGTAGTCTTTGATCTCATCAGTCAGTATTTTAAGTCCTCTTCACTTTCAGCAAGCAAGATTGGATCATCTTCAGATGAGTCTTTTTTTCAATGCTAATACCCCATTCTACTTCATATAATCTAGCTTCTTAGATTATTTGCTCAGTATACAAATAAAATATATATGGTAACAGAATAAAACCCTGGCACATACCTTTCCTCATTTTTAACCATTCAATATTCACTTGTTCTGTTCTTTCCACTACCTTTTGGTCTATGAATAGGTTTGTTATGAGCACAATGAAGTGTTCTGGAATTTCCGTTCTTCCAATTCACATTCAGAAATAGTCTATATCACTTTCTTCCTAGATTGTTTTTGTCTGGAAGCTCCATTGAAACCTATCCACCACGGGTGACTCACTTGGTATTTTAAATACTGGTGGTGTAGCTTCCAGCACCAAAGCAACATAGAAGCACCCACAATATCACACACTGACAGAAAAGTGATGGACAAAACCATAGAAACATTTATTTCACAAAAATATCAAAATGTGAAGCCGTTGTTTCTCAACATATCCTCCATCTAGGTCTTATGATGTTGGTCTATCTTTCCAATCCTTCCCCAAATGGTTCTGTAAATGTATTCGCTTTGTTGTTGTAGTGCTCTTAAGTGCCTTAGAGTTGGTTCTGATGCCCAGCGACCCAGTATATAATTTCTGAGGAGTAGCTGGTGGTTTGACCCGATGACCCTGTTGTTCTCAGTCCAGTGCTGATCATACAGCGCCTCACCAGGAGTCCATTTTTTACTTTTGTTGTTGGTAAGTGCCATTCAGTTGGTTCCTTTACACCATGCTAAAACAACAGTTTTGGTATGCTTGACTCAAATTGTGTTTCTTTTAAATGTACTTTGAGGAGAAAAATAAGTGTGAAGGGGTAAGATCAGAGCTGTGGATGAATGAGGTAAGCTTTCCCAGGGAAATTATTATAAGACATCCATTGGTACCCTCCTAAAACGAACAGGTACATTGTTGTGATGGAAAAAAATGCCTCCACACCAGTTTTCTGGCTGTTTTCTCACAAATGCAGTTTTCAGTTTTCTTATAAACTTCTTCAAAATAAGCCCCCATGATCAGTCTGTACCCTTCAAGAAAATCTATCAGGATTACTTATTTTGGGATTCTATTAGATATTTGCCATAACCTTCCCAACTGACCTCTCTGCCTTGAATTTAACTACCCTGGCAGATCCTCTCAGAAGCCACTCTTCTGACTGGACCTTTTTTTTTTTTTAGGATATCATAACAAAATAAGACAAGTCTATTACTGAGAGAACTTGTCTGGCCACAGAGATATGGTTACACACATTTTGTTAGAAATCAGGTCATGCATGCATGAACTCTAATTCTAGTAGTAATAATTTTTTACTTACCCTCATATATTGGCTGAGAACTTCACCTGTGTCAACTATTGGAAGTGAGAATTCTACAAGGGACGTATCAATACTTCCTTTTTGCACATAAGAGCAAAATAAATATTTAGTACATTGAATTGAAAAACCAAATTAAAAAAAAAAAAAAAAAAACTGTATTAGAGCACCCAAAATGTA
>NW_006408607.1:2648946-2649578 GCF_000296735.1 Chrysochloris asiatica | reverse complement strand
AAAGTACAAGCAGACCAGCCTGGAGTGGCCAGAAGAACAGAAGATACTTCCTGAAAGAAAGACTGACGGGAAAAACACAAAACATTATAGGTAGGTCGACTGATCACTACAAGAACAAACACGTGGCTCACCCAGCAGACATCAAGGCAAGTGGTTGGGTCCCCCTCAAGGAACACCCCCTTCTAAGACTAAGGCTCAAAGGGAATGCATGCTCTGATTGGTGACCATGTTCGTCACCAATAAGGGGAAGTGAGGGAAAAACAGCAATGAAGTGGCGAGCTAAGCCCTATAATGCACAATAGACTCTTGTGAACCCAGATGGAGACCTGGTTGGCTAGCAGTGTGCCAAGTCCAGGGGACTCTTGGAACCAGAGTCAGCAACATAGCCACAGAGGACTAGAGTGGATAGTGAAGCATCCAGCTGATAAGAAGTGAGGGCACATGCATAAGTACACCCACAAGTGCAGATAATACCTACTTGACCTGGTTTCAATGACTGGATGATCAGAGCTCAAACAGAAGAAGAAAGAAGAGGGGAAAAAGGATAATCTGATACAATTTGATGAACTTGACACACACCTATGGAAGCAATAGCTCAAAAGAGTGAACAAATCTTCACAGCAAGGATCATT
>NW_006408607.1:2635294-2640331 GCF_000296735.1 Chrysochloris asiatica | reverse complement strand
TGCTGCACAAGACCTTTTTAATGTGTTGAAGAGCAAAGATGTCAGCTTAAGGTCAAAGGTGTGCCTGAACCAAGCCATGGTATTTTCAGTAACCTCATATGCATGTGAAAACTGGACAGTGTATAAGGAAGACTGTAGAAGAATTGATGAATTATGATGTTGGAGTAGAATATTGAATGTGCCATGGCTGCCAAAAAAACCAATAGATCCATTTTGGAAGAAGTGCAGCTAGAGTGCTCCTTGGAGGCCAAGATGGCCAAACTTCGTCTCTCATACTTTGGACATATTTTTAAGAGGGACCAGTCACCAGAGAAGGATATCATGTTTGGTAAGGTGGAGGGACAGAGAAAGAGAGGAAGACCCCCAGCAAGATGGATTGGCCAAGTGGCAGCATCGATGATCTTAAGTGTGGCCACAGTAGTGAGGTTGGCCCAGGATCGGGCAGTGTTTCATTCTGCTGTGCAATTGGTCACGATGAGTCCGTACTGACTCGATGGCACCTAACAACAACAATAACAACAACAAAAGTAAAGGTTGGAGAGATACTGCTGATTCAATGGTATAACTCTTGCCTTGCTTCTATGCTGAAGACTCAGGTTTGAGTTCCAGCCATGACATTTGTCTTCATATAATGTTCAGCAGGTTACAGAGGGGCTTACAGACTAAAATGAATTATCTAGAAAGGCCTTGTTATCTACACTGAATATCAGATGATGAGAAACCCATGCCCTAGAACTGTCCAATTACAAATGATCTTGGTGATAGTGCAGGACTAGGCAGCATTTTGGTTTTTCTTTGCAAAATGCTTCTCTTTGTTTATCTTCCTAGATGAGATACATCGACAACTCACTTAAAATTTTGATTCTGCATAGTGATTAATACTTTATAAATTAACCTATGGAGCACCATCGTCTGATTTACAATGGAACATAGGGATGGCAGCTTTCTGTTCTTTTGTGCTATTTCTGAACAGCTCTTCCCCTTCATTCTTGTGGTTTTGTTATTAGCTGTCTTTGAGGCAGCCTCAGACTCATGGTGACCCCATGCACAAAAGTTAAGATGCACTGGGTATTCCACAGGCTTTTAACTGGTTCCTGGCTTGAGTCTCAATTTGACCTTGAGAAAGCCAATGTTTCTGGAGGTAGTACATTGTCACAAAAATTAGAAATAATCGCTTTTATCACACACAAAAAAAAATCTGCTGGAAAAAGTTCTCCACAAATGCAGATTTGAAAAACAAAAAAGAGTTGATGTGTGTGTGTGTGAGAGAGAGAGACTGTGTATGTGTCATTTGGGTGAATGTTTGTTGTAATACTTTCCTGCTTCATAGTTCAATTCTATTTAAAATCTAGGGAAACCTGATAATGAGTAGCGATAGTAGATTAAAACTCAGTGCAATCCTGCTGTGGCACTTTTGGATAAGTATTGGACTGTGAACCAAAATGTCAGTGGTTCAAACTTACCAGCCACTCCTTGGAAGCCCTATATGGGGTTGGTGAGTTGAGCCAACTTGACAGCATTTAACAACATAGTTTAAAATGGCACTATATGATAAATACTGGACTGCTAACTGAAGGTCAGCAGTTCAAACACATCAGCTGCTCCTTGGAAACCCTATGAAGGGTTGCTATGTGTTGGGACCAAGTCTATGACATTTAACAGCAGTAGTTCAATATTGGCATGGAGGTGACATCTGACCTGTCTGAACTCCGTTAACAGGATATTTAGCGGAGAATCACCATCAGCCCATGGCTGAGTATTATGAGCTGGAGATCAGACATGCGTCCACCATGCAACCTTTTTATCAATTCTGACACCACACTTTCCTCCCAATGCATTCTCTACTTCTCTGCTGGGTTTGGTAGTTCATTGTAACAGCTACACAGAAACCACAGAACATAGGTTGGATTTATTAGGAAACTTCAAAAAGTTATAATTCAGGATCAGAAATGCTCAGGATATAGTTCTGTAAATAAGACAGCCTTTTCTTAGTCATGCCTGCAGACATACTTCTCTCTGGCCTTGAGTTCGATAGTCTGGGCTCTATCCACAGGTGTTGTTGTTGTTAAGTAATTTGGAATCGGTTCCGACTCATAGTGACACTGCACAGCGTTTCTGAGGCTGCAAATCTTTACAGGAGCAGAAAGACTTATCTTTCTCCCATGTAACAGCTGATAGTTTCGAACTGCTGACCTTGAGTTTAGCAGCCCAATTCATAACCCACAAGTAAGTATTGCAAATCTCTTAGCTCTTGACCTCTCAGCCCTGGGGCCCAGTGGCCTAGTCGATGCCCTACTCAGGTAAGTGTTACAAAACTCTTTTAACTGTACCAATCAAGCACCCATTATGACAGTAAGCCTCAGTCTAAAGGCATTCAGCTTTCTCACTCTGTGGGTAAGAATGCCTGCTGCTCTATCTTATGCCTGTTCTGACTCCTCTGCTGCCACCACTTTTGGCTGTCTCTTGCTTTCTGTGATGTCACAGCCCACTGTCTCTTAGGTGAGGAGGTTCATTAAAGCTATTTTGGGTCTAAAGGATTCCCCTCCTGATTCTTCTTTCTTGGTGGCAATGAAATCCACCTCTCCCCATTCTGAGATGGATTGTTTTAATCCCAGTAGGATAACAAACCAAACGGTCCTCACTTTAGGACTCCACACACCTTCTCTGTATGGTCCTGCCTCACAAGGGTACTGATTTTGAAGGATTAGGCAGTGTTTCATTCATATATATGAATCTGAACCAACTCAATAACACCGAAGAATAGGAACAACAACAACACCCAGTCATTTGGTGGGAGTTACAAAGAACGTAGCTGGAGTCCTGGTGTGACACTGTAGAATAATGCATGGGACCACAATGTCAGTTTGAGGCACAAGGTCAGTGGTTCAAACTCACCAGCTGGTCCTTGGAAACCCAATACAGGGTCTCTCTGAGTCAGAGCCAACTTAATGGCGCTTAACAATAACAACAAACAAAGACTATATCTAGAAGGGATACATAATTCATTGTGGTGTCTTGGTAAAAGAGAATCCTTTGGAAGGAAAATATCAGGTTTCTCAGAAGTGCCTTAAATGTATCTAACCTCATGAAGTGCAGATTATTGCTTTGAAATTCTTGGTAGTAGAGGCTTTGTTGTCTGCCTTGTGGTCATTTACTTACCCTAACTTGGGTTTCTTTATGTAGCAATTAATGGAATAGATGCCATCTTAAAATAAAAGATAATATAAAGGTAATATAGTTTAAGCCTCTACCTAAATGTCATTTTCTTACTCATCTATAATATGGAATATTTCCCCAAGCGCATAGTTTTTATTCATAGCAGACCCAAGTAAGTAGATTTGGGTTTGATTGGGAAAAATTAATCAGTACTTATGAAACTTACTTAGTTAGGTCTATGTGAATTGGCAGATTTCAGGTAAAGACTAATGGTCTAATCAGATGGCAGCATCTTCACGAAAACCTTCATTCTGATTCCTTCATTACCGTGTCAGGAAGGTGGACCTTTTTACTGGAACATTCATGGTTAGTTGAGACAAGTGGTAGATGAGTGAAAGCAACATGAGTGGAACAATCATTCTGAAACAAAAAACAACACGAGGCATCTACAATACAAAGGGCAAGAGAGAAATGGCATTGCAGGAAAACAGCAACACAAAAAAGGGACTTGGAAAAGGAGACATGTCTAAAATGCATATGTGAGGCTGATGATTTGGCATATGCAATACAAAATCCTTATCATTCTTCCCTAATGCATCTTCTCAAAAATCTATATTGGCCATTCACAGAGTGGTGTGAGTAGATGCTTCTAGGTAATGAAAAGATGTGGAAGGCCAAAGTTGACATGGAGAGAAAATAGCAGTTTCACACCTGAACAGATTACATCTGGGTTACAATATTAGTTTGAAATTATGCTTGTGTTTGTTTCTTAGACTGGTACTACCTTCTTAAGAATGCCTTTTTCATTGTTTTATATCACATATCTACTCCCATATGAAATGTGATACAGAGTAGTTGCTTACTACGTTTTGTTGTAGTAAATAAAATTACTGAATCTTTCCTTATGAAAGTGACAGTAAAGGATGCCTAGGATTATTAACAACTTGAGGGCATCAGGAAATGCATTATGCTCAAAGTTTCCTTTTATATTAACTAATTCTATTCATGTATACCTGACTGTGTTCTAGAAAAGGTTTAAGAAGAATATAACTGTGAAACTTGTTGTTTGTTCAGTTTTGTTACAAACAATAAAAAACTGTAATGGGCAATTTGAGCAAGAATAAATGTATTGGAGAATACTGAGTAACTTCCAAAATCAATGCAAAAACCAGAAAATCAGATGTTCCTCACAGTTCCAAACAGAATGAGAAAAATCAGGTAGGAAAACTACTCAGCAATAACATCAGGGTAGTAGAATTTGGATATTGATATTGGTGTTAAGTGTTGTCAGGTGAATTCTGACACATAATGACCCTGTATAGAGTTCAGGGAACTACTGAGTTTGAACCACCAGTCATGTGGTTAGCAATTCAGTGCTGATCATACAGCATCACACCAGGATTCCAGAGTTAGGAAAAGTGATCACCAGCCATGTTCCCAAACTTTTCATTTCTTTTCTTGAAATTTAAGGTTCCAAGAGAAAGAAACTGACTGGCTGAGCTGAACTGTTACACTAACCTAGTTGATGGTTATACTGAGTTGAAGATAAAAGATCTGGTAAAAGTTGCTTATAGCATCTCCAAGGACTCTTTCAGCTATTTAGAGGAGAAGAGAAATACATTATAATCTTATCAACACTGTAGTTTATGCAGGAAAGTTAATTCCATGTAATAAATGGTTTTAATTCTCCTGGAACACAGATTTCTGGGGTCCATGGAATCGAGGCAACCCACCCAGGCCATTTTCCTGATGTGATATTTTGAACCTTGAGCCTTGAAGAAACGATTTACAAAAGTCCATTTTAGGTCAAATAGCAGTTTAGCTTAATCTAGTTTTTTTTTTTTTTTTTTATTGCCTTTGGCCTTATGAATAATTAAGTAT
>NW_006408607.1:2633376-2635194 GCF_000296735.1 Chrysochloris asiatica | reverse complement strand
ACTCACAGTTCTGGGCTTTATTAGGGAAATTAACAGGTTACAATTCAACATCAGAATTGGCCAAGACACAGTCAAGACAGTTTCTTCCCATACATGCCCTTATGTAGTCCTGTCTCTGGCTCTTGATCTGTCAGATACTTTGTCCCTTGGCCTCTTTCCTGCTCAGGCAATGTTACAAACTCTTTTAGGATTGCCAATAAATGTCCAAAAGGCATGCTATTCCACCATAAATCACAGCCTGAAGTTCAGGTTATGCACTTAGCTCCCCCAATTAAATGCCTAGAGGCACCCCATTCCCCAAGCAAACCTCATGATCAATGGCACTCAGCTTTACTGGCTCTGTGGTCTGTGAAATTCACAAATACTCTTATCCCCTGGCTCTTGGTTTTAGTTGTCATTCCACTGCGACTCCTCTGACACTCCTCTTCGGTCATAGTGTTCTGTCCCTTGATCTCATGGTCCAAAGAATGAGCTTCCCTCTTGGAAATTCTTCCTTGATGGATGTAAGATCCCTCCTCTTGTTTCTTAGATGGTTTATTTTAAGCCCAGCAGTATGGAAAACTAACCACTCCTCTTCTTAGAGTTCTAAGTTTTACAATCACAATCAATACTCTTAATAATCACACACAATTGAATCATATTATCTTATCAGCATTTCCCCACATTCTCTTACTCAGATCCATCAGAGAAAGAGGAAATATACACTCAATCTGAATGGTCTCACTCAGTTATTTGGTAAGAGTTATCAAGATTTTGACTGGCTTTCAGTTCCAACTCACAGCAATGTTGTATAGGGTTTCAGAGGCTATACATTTTTTGCAGGAGCAGAAAGCCTCATCTTTCTCCCATGGAGTGCCTGGTAGACTTAAACTGCTTCCCAATGAATAACTCACTGTGACAGCAGGGCTCCTTCAAGACTATACTGCTGGTGGTATAGTCAGTTCCAACTCATAGAGACCTTGCATAGGGTTTCTGAGGCAATTAATCCTTATGGGAGCTGAAAGCCTCGTCTTTCTCCTGGAGAACAGCTGGTAGTTTTAAACTGCTGACAGTGGGATTAGCAGTCAAACTCATAACCAGTACCCTACTAGTGCTCCCTCAAGATGGCACAAGAAAAGCCATATTAAGTAGTTCACTGCACTACATGAGTTTCTAGTGTTATAATCTGAAACTTTAATTTCCCAATCCATGATTAATTCAGGAAGCAATAGAAAGATATGGAAAAAATTTTTTCAGCACAGTTGTGAAAAGTCTTGTATATATGTATGCATGTGTGGGATCATAGCTATTATAGAGAAAGAATTTTTACGTTTTATGCAGGAGAACTAAATTTGATTCTGTCTAAGGCACAGTGACAACTGCCTGCTTCTCAGTGTAGTATTGTATGTTGCTATGATGTTGAACAGGTTTGAGAAGAACTTCCAGACTAAAATAAAGTAGTAAGAAAGGTCTAGTGATCTACTTTTCAAAATTAGTCAATAAAATCCTATGATTAACAAAAGTTCCTTGAGTATGGGGTCACCATGAGTAAAACCCTACCCAATCAAAGCTACCAAGGATATATGCAGGTAGTTTCTCATGTTTTACATTTATATTTTCTCAGGAGATAAATATAACCCAGGTACACTTATTTTATTGTTCTTGTTAATATGAAGCAAAAAACCTTTGATGATAGCCTTGACTGTAGTTAAAAACTATTTGCTTCTCTCTCTCTCTTTTTTTTTTTTAAATGATGAAATGTTTATTTTACAGCTAAATACATGCTAGTGCTAGTATTTTTTTTTTTTCTTTCAGCAAAGTGGCAGGGTATAAGATTAA
>NW_006408607.1:2630965-2633276 GCF_000296735.1 Chrysochloris asiatica | reverse complement strand
TATTAGAGCACCCAAAATGTATGATGGAAACCCTAAGATTGTAGTAACACTTTGTCTTTAAATATCTGACTATTTCTGGTCATAGTTTTTAAGTAATTTCACTACTTCATTTCAAATTGCCAGAGGAGATTTGCCCTTTAGCTATTTACCATTCCAGAGGAATAAGGTGTGAGAATGTGTCTCTCAATTTATAAAGATCAGTTCATCCACCTCCTCATGATGAGAGGTTGACAAGCTTTAAATAGTCTCAGGCAACCTCCCATTACATTTTATGGTAGGAACCTAAAGAGAATAGAGTATTCATTTGAAATCACAAGGACATTTTAGAAAATAATTATCCAAGTGGCTGTACTAAAATAGCACCAGAAAAGTAAGCCCACCCTCAATCTTCTCCACAACTTGCCCCCCATCCTGGGAATAATAATAATAAAATAAATAAGAAACTTAAAACTTTAACATAATTATCTGAATCTTATGAAACTACTTCTATACCATTGGAGTTTGAAGGTCAATCTAATTTCTTGATTAGCTTAATGTATATTAAATTGGATCCCTTTGAATTCTGGGAGTTGTCCATCAATAATTAACAGCTTGCTAATTGTGTATAAATGTCTATATCACTTAACCTGGCAAATATTCATTTCTCACTCCTCCCATTTAGTGTTTACCCCTCCATAGTCCACATTTCTTGACACTTTTTTTTTTTAATAAGTGTTCATTTATCTGTATTCATTTCTGTGTCACAAGAATCTTAATACTCGTTTTATTAACCACCAACTCTATATTAATTCACTTTACATATGTCTTGCAGTCATTGCCAGGTATAGTCTATTGATTGCTAAGCCATCTACCTTACATCTGCCTTATAATGTTCATTTGTGAAAATCCTTATTCCACAGTAAATGCATTTTCCCTGCAAAACAGTGAATAAGCCCCATACTGCATCATGCCCCCTTTAAGCAATAATTGGTTGTTTTCCAATTGTTTGGCCCAATGCATTCTAAATTGTAATGCACGAGAGGCTCTATTCAAAAGAATAACATATTCCATTTCTGTTTACAGAACTAATGCTTGATGCAAAAAGAGATAGAAAACAAGATTGGTCCTTTATTGGTGATAATTATACCAACAATACTGAGCAAGATATGGAAGGGTTAGATAAAAGCAAATGAACTAACTTTTTAAATTGAGTTTACTAGATGCAATCATATAACGAAGTACAAATCTTTTAGTGGTTCAATTAAAACTACCTTATTTTTAACAATAATTTAGAGGTCCATTTTGGTATTATTTTGCATAACTATTTCAACCAATTTCCATAAATTTGCATTTGTGTTCAAAAAGCCCTAATGCCAATTATGTAAAATACATGTAATTAATTAGGGCATTCATTCCATGGCTACTGCAGTCAAGCTTAGTTTTTAGTTGGAGACACAAGAATGGCTGAGTATAGGGAGCTGTGAGTAGTAACTCAGCAAAACTCCATCCCATACTCAAACTGAAGCTCAAACTGAAAAGTAAGGTCTGGAAAAGCTTTCCAGAGAGATTTGATGGTTATGTTCTGACTATCAATTCCGACTCATAGTGATCCTACCCTGTACAGGGTTTTAAGGCTGTAAATCTTTATGGGAACAGAAAGTCTCATCTATCTCTTGCGGAACAGCTGGTAGTTTCAAAGTGCTGACCTTGAGGTTAGCAGCGTGACTCGTAACTACTACGCTACCAGAGAGATTAAACTATACCACATACATTGTTGCTGTTGTTAAGCACAGTCGAGTTGGTTTGACAATAGCGATCCTGTATAGGGTTTCTGAGGAGTGACTGGTGAGTTTGAACCGCCAAACTTGTGGTTTAAAGTGACTTTGAAATTGAGTGTATTAGCCCACAGTGCTACACCAGGACTCCATATCAAATATGGTGGTGGTGGTTACATGCCGTGGAGTTGGTTATGAATCATAGAGACCCTGTACAGGGTTTCTGAGGCTGTAAATCTTTACGGGAGCAGAAAGCCTCATCTTTCTCCCATGGAACAGCTGGTAGTTTTGACCTACTTACCCTGTAGTTTGCAGCCCGATTTGTAACCACTACACTAGGATGCTTAAAAGGCTGAGATTCATAAACATAATGCTATGATTAAAATAAATAGGGAAAGACTTGCAGTTGGGGCTATGGCAGCGAAAACCAGATAAGGTACGCTCCAGTGAGAAGGGAGGGGGATCTCACGAAGGAAGTGCTCATAGAACAACTCCAGAGCTCCGGATCTACCATAAGATCCAGGATGTCAGTTTCCCCGCACTGGCAAGTGAAAAAA
>NW_006408607.1:2623801-2630865 GCF_000296735.1 Chrysochloris asiatica | reverse complement strand
CACTTAACAATAACAAGGGCAAATATTGGAGTCTTGATATGGTGTTGTAGGATAAGCACTGGTATGCTAACCACAAAGGAAATGGGTCAAACCACCAGTCACTTCTCAGAAACTCTATTTAGTGTCACTATGAGTTGAAACAAATTCAATGGCATTTACAACACAATGCCCAAATATTGAATGATGCAAAAAGTATGGGGAAAAAAATGGAAGGGATACACAGCGTAACTGTACCAAAAAGAATGGTCAATGTTTAATCATTTCAGATGGTTATGTATGATCAAGGACAAGTGTTACTGAAGGAAGACATCTAATCTACACTGCAGGCATTGGTGCAAACCAATGCTTCAGGAATTGATAGAATGCAAATTGAAATCTTCTAACAAACTAATGTAGCAATGAAGGCACTCACTCATCTATGCCAATACATTTGGAAGATATCTATTAGTTTAATCAATTGTAAGAGGTAAATATGTGTGCCCATTCTAAATAGTGGTATCACAACAGAATGTGGAAATCATTGAACAATAATATTATTAACATCACACATATAAAAATATTTGCTGAACATAATTCAATAACTATTGCAAAAGTACATCAACAGGGAACTAACTGACAGAAATTCAAGCTGGATTCAGAAGAGGCCATGAAATGAGGAATATCATTGTTGACATCAGATGGATCTTGGGTGAAAGCAGGAACAGTAGAAATATGTTTATATATGCATTATTGATGATGTAAAAACATCTGACTATGTAGATCATGAAAAGTTACGCATAACATTGCAAAGAATGTGTTTTCCAGGACATTTAATTGTGCTCATGAGGAACCTGTACCTAGAACAATAAGCAGTCTTTTGAACAGAACAAGCTTATACTTAATGGTTTAAAATTAGGAAAAGAATGTGCCAGTGTTGTATTCTTTCATCATCCTCATTTGATCTGTATGCTAAGCAAATAATATGAGGAAATGGACTGCATGAAGAATAATGGGGCATCAGGATTGGAGGAAACTCATTTAAAACCTACAATATGTAGGTGATAAAACCTTGCTTTCTTGAAGCAAAGAGGACATAAAATACTTACTGAAGCTCAAATATCCCAGCTTTCAGTATAGGTTGCACTTCAATGTAAAGAAAACAAAAAATCCTCACAACTGGACCAAATATATCTCATGGAAGCAACAGTCAAGAAATCAAGTGACATATTGCACTGGTCATATCTGCTGTACAAGACCGCTTTAAAGTGCAAAAGATCAAAGATATCAGTTTGAAGACTAATGTGTGCCTGACAGAAGCCATGCTATTTTCAGTTGCCTAATATGCAGTTGAAAATTGGAGTACAAATAAGGTAGACCATAGTAGAATGCTTACATTTTAATTATAGTGTTGGTAAAGAATATTAAAAGACTGCCAAAAGAACAAACAAATCCATCTTCAAAGAAGTGCAGTCAGAATGCTCCATAGAATCCAGGATGATGAAACTTTGTCTCTCACACTTCAGGTATGTTATCAACAGGGACCAGTCCCTGGAGAAAGACATCTTGCTTAGTAAAATGGAAGGTCAGCAAAAAAGGGGAAGGCCCCCAATGAGAAGGAATGACAAAGTGGCAGCAAAATGGGCTTAAATGTAACAACTGTTATGTGGATGATGCAGGATAAGGCAGTGTTTATTCCAATTTAATATAGTCACTATGAGTTGGAACCCACTTAATGACACCTAAAAACTACAAGAGAAAAACAATACTGGGAATTACGATGTTTGGGTTAGTTTCAGGATGCTATGGATTCTATCTGTCATGAAGAAGTCAGAAGACCATTGTAATTCACAAAAATTAGCAATATATTCTTGAAACACCATGCCAAAGCAGTATTTAAATCCAAATTCACTAGAGTGTTTTAGGAGGACAGACATTTTAGGTTATGTAAAAAATTAAAAGACACATACCAACAATACCATATTAAATTCATGAAAATCAATTTAAATATGCAATAATGGAAAACTTTGCTTATTCATGGAGTCCTGGTGTGGCACTGGACCACAAAGGCAGTTTAAACTACAAGGTTGACTGTTCAAATTCACCAGCCACTCCTCAGAAACCCTATACAGGGTTGATATGACTGAAAACTGACTAGATAGCACTATGCAACAACAATAAAATACTGGGAAAACAATTTGAATAATACTATTTTGAAAATATTATTCAAAAGAGGCAGCATTTGCTATTCCTCTCAAAGAAAGATTAAATGGCTATGAAGGAATCTGCTGGTTAGGAATTGGGCTACAAACCTTAAGGTTAGCAGTTCAAAACTACCAACTGTTCCACAGGAGAAAGATGAGGTTTTTTGCTACCATAAATATTTACAGCTTTGGAAACCTTGTACAGGGTCGATATGAGTTAGAACCGACTCTATGGCACATAACCACCACCAGCCAATCAAGGAATCTGCTTGAATTTTTGGCAACTCTTCCGGTTGATGTATGACATTTTTATATCATCTTCAGCAAAATTTTATCTGCATGTGATATTAATTTTGTCATTCAATGGTTTTTGCATGCCAATGGATAACTTCTTTTGGAATGGAAAAGAAGTACGAATTTTTTCCAATGGGTTGGCCAGGTCTATGTATTCCAAATTTCTTGAGAAGTTAGAATGGATGAAACAGAATGTGGCTTCTGGTTTGAAGGAAGACTCATTAACAACTTATAATATGCAGATGACAGAATCTTGCTTGCTGAAAGCTGAAGCACTTCCAAGTGACAATTAAAGACTACAGCCTTCAGTATGAATTACACCTCAACAGAAAGAAAGCAAGAATCTTCACAAGTTTACAAATAAACAGCAGCATCATAAAGACACTAAACTTGAATGTTGTTAAGGATTTCATTTTTCTTAGATCTACAGTCAATGCCATTGATGCAGTAGTAAAGAAGTCAAATGAGATAATGCATTGGGAGAATCTGCTACAAAATACCTCTCACAATGTTAAAAAAAAAAAACAAGCATATTAATTACCTTGAAGACTAAAATACACCTAAATAGCATGGTATGTTCAATTGTATCATATGCATGTGACAGCTGGGCAATGAATAAGGAAGACCAAAGAAAAAATGTTGCTTGGATTATGGTATTGGTGAACAATATTACATATATTATGTACTGCTAGAAGAACAAACAAGTCAGTGTTGGAAGAAGTACAGCCAGAATGTACTTTAAAAATAAGAATGGTGAAACTTCTTTTTGTATACTTTGGACATTTAATCAGGAGGGAGCAATCCCTGGAGATGGACATCATGCTTGATAAAGTAGAGGGACAGGGAAAAAGACAAAGACACTCAACAAGATAGATTGGTACAGTGGCTGTGACAATAGGCTCAAACATAAGGACCACTGTGAGTAAAGCACAAGATTTCATAGTGTTTTCATCTGTTGTACACAGGGTTTCTATGAGTTAGAACAGTCTGGATAGCACTTAACAACAACCTTCCATAGGATCAGAATGAAACAAATCTGAATTTCTTAAATACACGTTTTGCAAACCCAAATCATGGCCCGTTATGCTGTATTATTACATGGATTGCCAGTAAACTGCTTCAAAATGTACAGAGCACTGAACAGCTCTCTGAAACCTAAATGCCAAAGTCTACTGGTGTGATATATGTTTATCCATCCACAGTGTCCAGGTCTGCATTCACCATTTCTGTATCCTGCTGTGTCAAAGTATTTTAGAGAAGCAGTTTGAGAACTGCTTTTTTTGCAAGGTAAAAAAAAAAACCAAAAAAAAATTCAATGCAAATCTGCATGGGGTGATACAAACTTTCTCCAAAAAAATGTGTATTTTTGCCAGGAGCTTACCTCAGGCTCTGTCAGGATCCACCCAAAATGAGCAAAGAGTGCTCTGCAGGACTAGAAGAATTTGAAACAGTGCCTTGTGAAAAATTATTTCACCACACCATCCCATTAAGTTATACGATATTGCTTTAAAATGCAAAACTCTAATATAAACTCCATGTGGATAAGAGAGTAAATGTTTGTCCTAGGAAGGCAGCATAAGAAACTCCAGAAAGATAGCCTTGGAAATTCCAGCAACATGAGAGTTCTTACATGGCTTCTGATCCAGAAATCATTGAGGGAAAGGAGTGGGAAACAAAAACTTTGCCAAGACCCTACTTATTTTGTTATTAACTATACCCATCTACATGTTGTTTAATCATTCCACTCATATTTAAATATTGTTGTTGTTGTTAAGTGGTGTCTAGTCACTTTCAACTCATAGTGACCCTTTATAAGTCTTCTGAGGAGTGGTTGGTGAGTCTGAACCACTGACTTGTGGTTCAAACTGATCTTACAGTCCCATGCATTAACCCACAGTGCCACATCTATGAACTTTTTCCATTTAATCCCTGATGTTGATAGGCACTGTAGGATAAGCACTGGATTGCTAACAGAAAGTACAGTGGGCTTAAGCCCACCAAACATTCCTCAGAAATCCTATACTGGATGCTAATAGTCAGAAAAAACTTCAAATCATTTAACAACAACAACAGTGATATCTTCACACAAATATGAAACTTTGAACTACCTTGGCCTCAGTGTATGCAAAATTAAAGAATTAATATCACCACTAGTCTGTCATCTTATACCTGCAGTAATATCTCTTGTTCCATGTACTTGAATTTTAACAAACTTGTGATCACTGGAGGCACTCACTCATCTATGTCAAGAAATTTGGAAGATAGCTACCTGACCAACTGATTGGAAGAGATCCATGTTGCGTCCATGAAAAGAGGTGACTTAAGGGAATACAGAAATCATCAGGCAATATCATTATTATCACATGTAAGTAAAATTTGGCTAAAGATCATTCAAGATGGTTGTAACAATACATTAACAGGCAACTGTCAGTGGTTCAAATCAGATTCAGATGAAGATATGGAACAAGGGATAGTATTGCTGATGTCAGGTGGATCTTGACTGAAAGCAGAGAATACCAGAAAGATGTTTACCTGTACTTTATTGACTATGCAAAGGTTTTTGATTGTATGGATCAAGGCTACTGACAACATTACTAAGTATGAGTATTCCAGCAAATTTAACTTTGTTCATGAGGCACCTAAACATAGATCTAGAGGCAGTTGCTTAAACAGAATGCTTTAAAATAGGAAACATGTGCCCCAGGATAATATTCTTTAACCACATTTTTTCAATCTGTATACTGAACAAATAATTGGAGAAGCTGGATTATGTGAGGAAGAATGTAGTTTCAGATTGGAGGAAGCCTCATTGATAGCCTAGGATATGTAGTTGATACAACCAGGACTTTGCCTAATGCAACAAGTCAAACAATGTATTGCTTAGGCAAATCTGCTGCCCAAAACCTCTATAAAGTGTTGAAGAGCAAAGATGTCAGTTTGAGAACTAAGGTACAGCTGACCCAAGCCAGGGTATTTTCAATATGAATGTGAAAGTTGAACAATGTATAAGGAAGACCTTAGAAGAATTGATGCACTGAAGTTTTGGGGTTGGAGAATATTAAAAGTACCACGGACTGTCAGAAGAACAAACAAATCTGTGTCATATGAAGCACAGCCAAAATTCTAGATAGAAATCAGGATGACCAGACTTTGTCTCTCACACTTTGGACATATTATCAGGTGGGACAAGTCCCTGGTGAAGGACATACTTGGTAAAATGGAGGGTTAGAAAAAAAGAGGAAGACCCTGAATGACATAGGTTTGAAAGGTGACAACAACAATGGCCTCAAGCGTAGCAATGATTGTGAGATTGTCAAAGGACAATCTTTCTGTTATGCATAAGGTCACTATGATTCAGTATCTACTCTATGACAGCTGTTAAACAACAAGTGGTTGGTCAGCATACAAGTTGAATGATGATTGTGGTGAAAGGATACAACCCAGAAGCACAATTTTCCTGATTTAAAGTCATGCCTAGTCCCTTGTGTGTGCTTCTTGATTTATGTACAGTTTCCACAGAAGCAAACTGACGGTTCTGGAATTTCCATTTGTCTCAATATTATTCATAATCTGTTATGATCTATGCAGGTAAATGCCTTTGCATAGTAATTAAAACACAGGTAGATATCTCTACTGCCAGCCAATATTCATCTGCAGTAACATCCCTGTTCCATGCACTGGAATTTCTAAACCTGGCTTGAATTTCTGTCACCACATTGCTGCAAGCATTTTTGAATTACCTACAGTAAAATTTACTTGCATGTGATATTAATCATATTGTTCAATAATTTTCACATCTTATTGTATCTCCTTTACTTGAAGTGGGCACAAATGTGGATCTTTTTCTGTTGGTTGTCCACTTGGCTATGATATAATGTTCTTTGGACCCTAAATTATAGATGAGATAATTGTCTTTTAGAGTGAATGAAATAGCTCCTAGAGGAAACAAAGAAGATGACTAGGGTTGTCCAGAAAAAGTTTAGTCACGTCTATGAGTTTGTTCTACTGAATGGTCATGTTCATTATGAAAACTATGAATGTTTACTAATAATCCAAAGTAACTCTCCTCATTACATTTTGGCCTAGGTATACTGGAGTTATTGGTATGGTCGTAAGCTAATTTGGACATATACCAGTACAAGACATCTTAACAAGACTAAGAAAGGTATATTACTGAGATACCTTTTCTGAAGTCATCTATTGATCACAGAGACATATTTCAACATGTTTTGTTTAGAATAAACCTGTGCATGTATGAGCAGAAATCTTCATAGCCAACTTTTTGACTTATCCATCTATAACTCATATGTATACATAATGTGTATAACTAGTAGATTATTGTTGTTGTTAAGTGCTGTCGAATTGGTTTTGACTCATAGTGACCCTGTATAGGGTTTCCAAGGAATAACTGGTGGGTTTGAACTGCCGACTATGTTGTGCACAATTCAGTGCTAATCCCACAGAGCCACACAGGAGTCAATTATTACTGGCAGAAAGTAGGTCAACCATAAAGACTGATGAAGGCCAGGGCTAGCTATTCCCTTACAATTAGATACGGAACAACTCGCATTATATTATATTATATATATA
>NW_006408607.1:2622507-2623701 GCF_000296735.1 Chrysochloris asiatica | reverse complement strand
TGCTCATGAGGAACCTGTACATAGTCTAAGTGACATTTCTTTGAACAGAATAAAAGTGCACAGAATGGTGTAAAATTAAGAAAGATGTGTGTCAGGGTCATATCCTTTCACCATACATGTACAACCTGTATGCTGAGCAAACAAGCTGTATTATATAAAGGAAAACATGGCATCAGGATTGGAGGAGGATTCATTACCAAACTGCAATATGCAGATGATACAACTTTGTTTGCTGAAAGTGCAGATGACTTAAAATACTTACTGATGATCAAAGACTTAGCCTTCAGTATGGGTTGCACCTCAATACAAAGAAAACTAAAATCCTTACCATGGACTAATAAACAACATCCATGTAAATGTAGAAAGAATTGATATTGTCAAAGACTACATTTTGCTTTAATCAACCAATCGACTCATGGAAGCAGGAGTCAAGACATCAAACATTGCTGTACAAAACTCTTCCAAAGTGTATAAGAACAAAGATGTCTACTTAAGGACTAAGGTGCACCTGACTCAAGTCATGGTATTTTCAATAATTTCATATGCATGGGAAAGTTGGACAGTGAATGATAAAAAATTGATGCTTCTGAGTTATGATATTCACGGAAAATATTCAAAGTACCATGGGCTGCGAAAAGAACAAACCAATCTATGTTGGAAGAAGTACAGACAGAATGCTCCTTAGAAGCCAGGATGGCCTGACTTAGTCTCACATACTTCAGACATATTGTCAGGAGGGACCAGTTTCTGAAGAATGACATCCTATTTGTTGAAGGGGAGAGGGTCAATGAAAAGAAGGAAACCCTTAACAAGGTGGATTGGCACAGTGGCAGCAGCAATGGACTTAAACGTAGCCACAATTGTGAGTTTGGTGCAAGATCAGATAGTGTTTTGTTGTGTTGTGCATTGGGTTCCTATGAGTTGGTACAGACTCAATGACACCTAACAACAACAATTAACTTCAAGGTCGGTGGTTCAAACCCACCAATGGCTCCTTAAAAACCTTATACAGAGTAGCTATAAGTTAGAACTGACTGGAAACATTTAACAAGAGCCACAATAGTCCAACTTTTATACAAATTTGCATACTATACTTTAGATAAACATTAGTCAATATATTATTTGTTTAATATGGGTTTTTTTTAACACATGAAAATAAATATGGGGGATTGGCTGGAAGATGATTGCTTTAGG
>NW_006408607.1:2620124-2622407 GCF_000296735.1 Chrysochloris asiatica | reverse complement strand
AAAAAAAAAAAAAAAAATCATGATATTAAGTAAAATACCAGGTGAGTTAGGAATCTGGAGAGTGGACTCCCTCGGTGACTACCCCGCCCTGGCAGAGTTTAGGAAGGCAGAGTTTAGGAAGGCGGGGCTAAAGCCAGTCCAGCTCAGAAAACTGCACTAAAAGGAGTGCAGAGGCATCTTCAAAAAAAAAGAGAGAGAGAGACGCAGGAGACTATACATTTCTCCCTCTTTCTCTCCTTGTCCCGCCTTCATTGCTCAGCCCGGACATCAGGTGGGACAGTTTTCTCATTGTACAGAGAGCGGGAGCCATGGATCCAAAAGTTTCCCCAGCAAGAGCCCTTGCATCTATGGAGTACGTTCCAACTCCAGATGACCTGGTGCGGCATTTCCGGGCCTGTGGGTCTGAGTGGGAGCAAAGCGCCTTGCCTTTCTCACACGGTGCTGCTGGTGGTTTCCAGTTGCTGACCGTCTGGTCTGGGCCGCTGCACTGCCCAAGCTCCCTGAACAGGACCAATTCAAAGCAGTATGTAAAACCCCAGCATAACAGGACTCAACCATCCCGAGAATCGTGCTGTGCACATGCAGATAGCTAACTGACCTTCAGAGACAAAAATAGTGCACAATCTTTCCACCATTAACACCTCAATATCTACCTGCTCACCTCTACTCAATGACTACAGTAAGGGCCTGAGAGAGTGGACACCCCCAGACCTACTGGAGACTTCTAAGTGCACATACTCTGTGTGGTTGGGGATAGTCAACCAGAGCTTCATTTTTGTTCCAAAGGGTTGATTTTTGTCTATGCATTTATATTACTGCTGCTTTTGATACTTTTGATCATACATCTTTACTGGAGGTGGGAACTTTTTCTCCCTACATTTCCCAAGAACAGACAGCAATCATGGCCATATAGCCAAGCTATAAGCATAGTCCATAATATTTCACCACTGAGACAAGAACCAACAACACCCACTAAGCATTACATGTGAAAAGGGAAGCCCATCTCCTAATCATATTCACCAGGAAACACCCAATAAGCTCAACAACAAACAACAAACATTCACTCTAGCTTAAACACACACACACACACACACACAACCCAGGTAACTATCATGACGAATAACAAGCAATAATCGATATCAAAACACATCCCAAACCAGAAAATAGTAGCTGATACAAATGAGCTGGAGACAGACAAAGGATATATAGAGGAGGAAGAGCAGGTTTTGGATATGCCTGAGAAAAAATTCAGAATGATAATGTAAACAAATTCAAATTCTCCGAAAAGGGGTGGAGGAAAACAAGGAAGAAATTAGGAAAGTACTACAGGAGCAATCAAATAAAATTGATACAATATTAGAAACAATTCAAAACCTGCAAAAAGATGTCCAGATGATCAATAATAAGATAACAGAAATGGTCAATACGCTAAAGGGGAAAGGAGCAGCATAATAGAAGAGATGGAAGCCAGAACTATTGAGCTGGAAGACAAATCTCTCAATGCTGCTAAGATGGAGGAGCAAGCTGAAAGAAGGAAAAAGAAGTCTGAGAGAGGCTAGGATTCATGTTGGATAACATGAAGAGGAACAACTTAAGAATTATTGGCATTCCAGAACAGAAAGAATCAGAGAATTCCATAGAGGAAATAGTTGAAGAGCTTCTGGATGAAAATGTCCCTAATATCTTGAAAGATGAGAAGATAAACATTCAAGAAGCCAAACATACACCAGGAAGAATAGACTCCAAAAGAAAGTCACCAAGACATATAATAATTAAGCTCTCCAAAATCAAAGACAAGGAAAGAATACAAAAGGTGGCCATGAAGATGAGAAATGTCACTTATAAAGGCAAGCAAATTAGATTCAGCTCTGATTATTCAGAACAAACCATGCAGACAAGAAGGCAATGGGGAGACATATACAAAACACTGCAAGACAAAAAACTGTCAACCAAGATTTGTCTATCTGCAAAACTATCAATCAAACATGATGGTGTGTTCAAGACATTCCATGATAAACAGAATCTGAGAGATTTTTATCAAAACAAACCCAGCACTTCCAAACATCCTAAAGGGAGTTCTGTGGACTGAAAACCAATAAGAACAGACAACAAACAGAGACTGACAGAGGTGGTAATACCACCAGAACTCAGACAACAGGTACCAGAGTCCAGAACAGAACAAGAACACAACAACAAACTCAAAGGAGCTGAGAGGTAAACTAAGATCAAAATTACATCAATGTCAAAGAAGGGACAAATGTAGCAACAGAGACCCAGGTGGTG
>NW_006408607.1:2618212-2620024 GCF_000296735.1 Chrysochloris asiatica | reverse complement strand
AATATTAGTTAATAATAATAGTAATAATAATTCTGCAAGGGTGTATATTATTCTTGGTCTTTGAGCAAAGGACAATGCCTGATGCCCATTGATATAACATATTTTAAAAACTACAACTCCTCTAGAACATAATCAATAAATATTTGATTATGGGTGCTAACCATGCACCAGTGCTTATTAGAGTTTAATTGCAGCTACAAGAAAGTCTGAAAAAAAGAATATAATCATCCTGGATTGGTGCTTCTGTGCCAAACAGACTGAGACTAAGCCCAAATACCACTGCTAAATAACTATGTGTCCAGGGAAACAACACTCTTATTCATTATGAACTTCTATTTTCTCCACAGTAAAAGAGGGATAAGAACCCTTTACCTGATAGTTAATAGAAAGATTATACATGGCACACACAATTCCCAAAATAAGCTTGACTCAGATTTCACTGATATATGAACAAATATGAGTTAATTATCTAACAAATGATAACTTGACTTACTTTTGATTTTCCATGACAATGAATGCAGTATAATAAACATCATTTGAATACTAGATTGGAAGACAGTGCAATTCTTCAAAAAGACTGTAGGCTTTGATCTTCATCATTAAGTATTTTAAATCCTCTTTGCTTCAAGCAGGAAATGTTATGTCATCTGCATATTGCAAGTTGTTAATCAGTCTCCTCTAATCCTAATGCCATGTTCTTCTTCATGTAATCCAGTTTCCCAGATTATTTTTTGAGTATACAAATTTAATATGTATGGTGAAAGGATTAAAACCTGGCATACGCCTCTCCCAAATTTAACTCACTCAGTATCACCTTGTATTCTAAGGATTGACTCTTGGTCTATGTACAGGCTCCTCATAAGCATAGTTAACTGTTCTGGAATAATGATTCTTTGCAATGCTATCAATCTTTTGCTATGATCCACACAATCAAATTCCTTTGCATAGTCAAGGAAACAGAAGTCCTGGTGTGACACTGTATGTTAACCACCAGACAGTTAACCAAAAGGTCAGCAGTTACAACCAACCAGCCACTCCTTGAAATCCATACAAAGAGTCACCATGAGTTGGAACTCAAGACAAAGAGGCACACCTGAACAAATCCATTAATAATAGGTATATGGAACATGGAATGTACAAAGTATGAATCTAAGAAAATTGGAAATTGTCAGAAATGAAATGGAACATATAAACATCTATATCCTGGGCATTAGTGAGCTAAAATGAACTGGTATTGGACATTTTAAATTTGACAATCATATGCCAGAATGACAAATTAAAGGGGAATGGTGTTACATTCACCATCAAAAAGAACATAGCAAGATCTGTCTTGAAGTACAATGCTGTCTGTGATAGGATAATATCCATACACCTGCAAGGAAGACCAGTTAATACCACTACTAGTATTCAAATGTGCACACCAAACACTAAAGACAGTGATGATGAAATTGAAGAATTCTACCAACTACTTTGGTCTGAAATTGATCAAACATGCAATCAAGATGTATTGATAATTACTGGCTATTGGAATACAAAGAGCATAAACAAAAAGGAAGGATCAGTAGTTAGAAAGTATGATCTTGTTGATAGAATCGATGCTGGACATTGCATGATAGAATTTTGCAAGTACAGTGATGTATTCATTGCAAATAACTTTTTAACATAAAAGACATCTGTACCCATGCACCTCACCAAAGGAAATACACCAAAATCGAATTGATCATATTTGTGGGAAGAATAAGTAAAAAGCTCAATACCATCAGCCAAAACAAGGCTAGGGACAGAATGTAGAACGGACTATGAATTGCTCAT
>NW_006408607.1:2615871-2617255 GCF_000296735.1 Chrysochloris asiatica | reverse complement strand
TATACAGGGACTCTATGAGTCAGAAACCACTTAACAGCACTAACAACAAGAAATTGGTATTTTTTCGCCAACACCATAAGTCAAATGCACCTATTCTTCTACAGTCATCTTTATTTATTATTCCATTTTCACATGCATATGAAGTTATTGAAAATACTATGGCTTGGGTGAGGCATACCTCAGTCCTCAAACTGACATTACTGCTGTTCAACACTTTAAAGAGATTTTCCACAGCAGGTTTGCGTAATACAATGTCATTTGATGTTTTTACTGCTGCTTCCATGAGTGTTGATGATTGATCTGACTAAAATGATGTCTTTGACAACTTCAATATTTTCTCCATTCATCTTGCTGTTTTTATTGGTCCAATTGTGAAGATTTTTTGTTTTTTTCTTTACTCTGATGTATATTCCATACTGAAGGCTGTGGTATTTGATTATCATCAGTAAGTATTTTAATTCCTTTTAACTTTCAGCAAGCAAGGTTGTATCATCTGATATCACAGGTTGTTAACAGTCTTCCTCCTGTCCTGATGACAACTTCTTCATATAATCCAGCTTCTTGAATTATTTGGTCAACGCACATATAGTCAAACAACTGCCTCTTGGTCTATGTACAGGTTACTCATGAGCACAATTAAGTGTTCCAGAATACTAATTTCCCACAATGTTGTTCATAGCTTGTCATTATCAACACAATCAACAGCTTCTGTGTAGTTAATAAATAACAGGTAAACATCTTTCTAGTATTCTCTGCTTTCAACCAAAATTCAATTAACATTAGCAATGATATCCCTCGATCCACATCCTTTTCGGAATCTGGCCTGTACTTCTGGCAGCTCTTTGTCAATGAATTTCTGCAGACATTTTTGAATGAACTTTAGCAAAATTTTACTTGCATGCTGTATTAATAATATTTTCCAATGACATCCACATTCCACTGGGTCATTTCATTTTTGATTGGGCACAAATAAGGTTCTTTTCTAATCAATTGGGCAGGTAGTTGTCTTATAAGTTTCTTGACATAGATAAGTTAGTACCTGCCGTGTTACATCTGTTTATTGAAAGGTTTAAAATTGTATTCCACCCATTTTTTGGAGCCTTGTACATTTCCAATGCCTTCAGTGCACCTTGGACTTCTTCCTTCAGTATCATTGACTCTTGATTACATGGTACCTCTTAAAATGTTTGAATATTAATCATTTATTTTTGGTACACTGACTGTGTATTCTTTACATCTTCTTTGATGCTTCTGCAATATTTAATATTTTGCTTATGTTGTTGTTGTTAGGTGCCATCGAGTTGGTACCCACCCATAGCAACCTTATGCACAGCAGAACGAAACACTGCCCAATCCTGGGCCAACCTCACTTCTGTTGCCATGC
>NW_006408607.1:2592097-2614111 GCF_000296735.1 Chrysochloris asiatica | reverse complement strand
ATGTCTCGGTGATTTTCTTTTAGGGTCTATCCTTCCTGGAGTTCGTTGAGCTTCTTGAATGTTTATCTTTTCACTCTTCAGGATCTTAGAGAAAATTTCTTACAGCAGTTCTTCAACGATTTCTTCTGTGGACTTGTGTGATTCTTCCTGTTCTGGAATGCTTATAATTTTTGTTATTATTCTTCGTGTTGTCCCACATGAGTCTTAGATCTTCTTCAGATTTTTTTAATCCTTTTTTCTGTTTGCTCTTCTATCTTAGTGGTATTGAGAGAATTGTCTTCCAGCTCACTTGTTCTGCCTTCCCTCTGTTCTATTATACTCCTTTGTCCTTTCAGTGTATTGTCTACTTCTGATATTCTATTATTCATCATTTGAACCTCTTTCTGTGGGTTTTGTATTGTTTCCAATGCTGTATCTATCTTATTTGATTGTTCCTGTAGCACTTTCCTGACTTCTTCCTATTTTTCTCAGCTCCATTTTAAAGTGTTTTGAAACATTTTATAATCATTTTTCTGAATTCCTTCTCAGGCATTTCCAAGGCCTGTCCTCCTTCCAGAATATAGTCCATGTCTACCTCTAGGCCATTTGTCTCAGATATTTTATCTTATTCTGGACATGTGCTGATATGGTCATCTACTTTTACTTTTTAGACATGTTTAGTGTTTATCTGTGGCCTTACTACTTAACTGAGTGTGTGTTTTGGTATTTTTTATGCTTTCTGATTGCCTCCAGATAGAAGTGATCAAGATGTGGACTCTCCTTTTCAGTCTTCTAATTGCTCTATTCAGAGTAACTTTTGCAGGAGTTGTTGCTTCCCTGTTGTATGGCAGTTGGTAGTGGTTCTTGCCTGGATTTTTGTGTTTTATAGAGTTTGATTGTAGTTTGATTATATGGCAGCAGTTGCTGTCTCTCCTTAGGTAATAGAGGGAGAGAAAGAGTCCCCCAAAAGTAAAAGGGGGAGCACAAAACAGCAAAATGGAAACACCAGAAAAACAAGAAAAAAAAAAAATCAACAGCAACAATAAAAAACTAGATTGGATACTGTAGTCTATAATCACAGAAATGGGAGAGGAGGGAAAGAAGAAGAAGGGGGGGGGTTGTTATCTGTAGCCTAATATGAGTATGACTTTAATGACCTCTTTCAGCTTCTTACCTTCAAGGCCATCGGATAGATTTCAAGATGACAGTTGTTATGCTATGCTTCAGAATTTAATTAACTTTTGGCCTGTTTTGTTTTTAAACTCTCTTTCCCTCTCCACACCCCTTGTTCTGGCTATTTCCCTTTAAAAGAAATCAACAGTTCAGTGCCAGCTATTGGGCTGAGAGTATCTGTGTGCATGTGTGGCAGAAGAACCCACCAGTGGTGTGGGTGGGGGGTGTCCACTCACTCAGGCAACCCCTATAATCATCAGAATGGAGGTGCACAAACAGTGGGTGGCTAATGAACACATGAAAAAAAAAAGAAAAGAAAAGAAAATCAGCACAAATTAAAGAAAGATAGAAAGATGTTTACCTGTTGTTTTTTTGTTTTAATTGACAACGCAAAATGTTTTGACAATGTGGATCATGATAAACTATGGTCAACATTGTGGAGAATGAATGTTCTGGGACACTTAGTTGTGCTCATTAGGAAACTGTATATAGAACAAGAGGTAGTTTTTTGTACAGAAAAAGAGAACACTGAATGGTTTAATATTAGAAAATGTGTACACGAGGGTTGTATTCCTTCACCATTCATATTCAATCTGTATGCTGAGCAAATAATCTGAGAAGCTGGATTATATGAAGAAGAATGTATCATTAGGACTGGAGGAAGGCTTATTAACAACCAGTGATATGCAAATGTCATAACCTTCCTTACTGAAAGTAAGAGGAGTTAAAATACATATTGATGAAAATTGAAGGCACTGATCTTCAGTATACATTGCACCTTAATGTAAAGAATACAATTATCCTCACAACTGGACTAATAAATAACATCGGGATTAATGTGGATTTGATTGGAGTTGACAAAGACTTTAATATACTTATATCAACCATCAACACTAATGGAAGCAGCAGTCAGGAAATGGAAAAACACATTGCATTAGGCAAATCTTTTGCAGAAGACCTCTTTAAAATGTTCAAAGGCAAATATGTCAGTTTGAGAACTAAAGTGTGCCTGACCAAAGTTGTGGTGTTTTCAATAAGCTCATATGCATGTGAAAGTTGTATAGAGAATAAGGAAGACCATTGAAGAACTGATGAACTTGAATTAAGGTGATGCAAAAGAATATTGAAAGTACCATTGATTGCCAGAAGAACAAATAAATCTGTGTTGGAAAAAGTTCAGCCAGGATGCTTCTTAGAAGCCAGGATGGCCAGACTTCATTTCTCATACTTCAGACATGTTTTCTAGAGGGATCTGAAGAAGGACATCTTGCTTGGGAAAGTGGAGGAAAACTCCCAGTGAGATGGATTGGCACTGCAGAATCAACAATGGGCTCAAGCATAGCAACAATTGTGAGGATGACACAAGGCCATACAGTGTTTCATTCTGTTGTGCAATCACTAGGACTTGGAACTGACTCGATGGCACCTAACAATTACCTATTCATTGGCATTCCACCAACTGACAAGTGGGATCTAGATACAATTTCCACAAACCTAGTTATACTCTATTAGTGCTCACACCAAGAGAACGTGGCAGAAATTTTGCTTTGATAGTTTCTGGACTCTGACCTTACAAGACTGGCCATTCTAGTGAATGTTTTGAAGTAAGTCACCATGTGAGAAGTGTGACTTTTCTTTGGTTTTCATATTGCAAGAAGCCCAAGTCATATGGAAAGCCCCTGGATAATGAAATGCCATATGGCCAGAGAGAGAATGAGACCAAGACTTAATGGCTCTGAGATATAAGATATGTGGATGAAAAGTTAATTTTGTAATTATATTTTTCTTTCTCATTTGCTACTATATAGTTCACAAAGCACCAAGGTGAATTCTTTCAGAATGCATGACTCACAATTGTGAAAAAAAAAAAAAAAGTTTTAATCCACTAACTATTGGATTAGTGTGTTAGATAGCAATATGTATATCACAATATTCTGAATTTACCAACTAATTATCATAATTTGAAGATTTGCCTTTCTTCTTGCCTTCTATCTCCCTTCTTTCCTTCTCACTCCCACCCCTTCCTCATTTCTCCTTCTCTTATTTATTTCCTTCCTTCTTTACTGATACTTGTTTACCATTTTGAATCTTATAAGTTATAAACCCCAGAAACAGGAATTTTGTGTATTTCTTATTCCACTATGTCACCAGCACCTGAAAGTGCATTTCTCTGATCATTGGCATCAGTAAATATTTACTGAAGAATTGAGATAAGCCTATATATTATCCTACCTTCATGAAGTTGTTCTATCAAAATTACGACAAATATACCTCAGATAAAGGAAGAAATAAACAAACAATAAAAGCCCTTTCAAACTAAGTTCACATATAAGTGAAGAGGGATACATCTATACACTATTCTGCAGTTTTACAGTTAGGTTGTTATTATTGATGCTATTAGGTGTCTTCAGGTTGGTACTGACTGATAGAGACCCTATGCACAACAGGCAGAAACAGTGCCCGGTCCTGCAGCAACCTCACAATCCTTGCTACACTTGAGTCTATTGCTATTGTCACTGTGCCAACCCATCTTATTGGGGTCGCCCTCTTTTTTGCTGACCTTCTACTTTACCAAGTATGGTGTCCCTCCTGTACTATATCCAAAGTATGAGAGGCAAAGTTTGGCCATCCTAGCTTTGAAGGAGCATTCTAGTTGTACTTCTTCCAACACAGGTTTTTTGTTGTTCTTCTTCTTCCAACAGGCTATGGTACTTTTAATATTCTTCTTCAACACCAATGCATCAGTTAGGTGAGTTTTTACAAAGAATAATGTTTGAATTGGCTGGAAAATTTGGCCTCTCTAGTGATGCTATGAAGTGCTGGTGTGGTTCTCTATGATAAGTACTAGACTGCTAACCACATGGTTGCAAGTTAGAAGCCATGAGTCACTCCTCAAAAACACTATGCAGAGTTGGAGTGAGTCAGAACTGATTCAATGACGCTTAACAACAAAGAACAACTGCTCTTTAGTAGTAGAATCCAGTGGAATTACAAATGTCTCACTAATTGCCATAATGAGCTTCTGGTGTGGTGCTGTATGATAAGCACTGCATTGTTAACTGAAACATCAACAGTTCAATTCTGCTGGCCTCTCTTTGGTGACCCTATAAGTGGTCACTATGAATCAGAACTGACTCAACACCAGCTAATAACAATAACAAGGGGTGGGGGGAGGGGAATGCACAGTTTTCTAAGTAACTTAAAACACACTCTATGGTACTAGAATTATAGCTGGCAGTGTTCTAAATGCTTTTTATTTTATTATCAGTGATACGATGATGACGTAGACCAGCTCACATGGACCTTGGCTTCCCAGATATCTCTCATCTGAGGATCTGACACAGAAATAACTTTCATTGCTCACAGATAAGTTCTCACAAGAGCAGAGTTACTACTGTTCTCAAAATACCAAGCCAATGTCATTTGAGAACTCCAGCTGTGGAGGAGTAGAGGTTTCCAGGATATAAGAAGAGCACATTCTCAACCTTTGTGTGTAATATAAAGATAGAAAAGGCTTCAGAGTTAGAGCGAGCTTCTAGTCATCCATAAAGTAACTAAACTGAACTATTCTCTTTATCAAACACCTCCCAGGGATCCACAGAGCTGCTAACCTACGCTGCATCTCTAAGAAATGATTCCCAACCTTTAGAGTCACAGTGGTGAGCTGCTGCTCTATTCTTACTCTAGACACACTAGCCTTCCAGCTTCTTCAATGTGTAGTGTAGCTTCCAGGCTCAAGGCTCTTGTACAGAGTATTCACAGTGATTTGAATTATCTTAACACTTACCTTCTTACTCCACTCAAAATCAAAACCTCAGTTTAATGTCATTTCTTCTAGAATGGATTTTAGTCTAAAGTTATGCTTCTCTGCCACACACTTTCATTATACCTTTCAGAGTAAGAAACACATCTGTAATTAAATAGTCAGTCCACTGTTTCATGTATTCTTCACAATTAATCAATCAATCCATTGTGTTATTCTCTGGTGTTAGGCTGAAAACCCAAAAAGGCAGAAATTAGGCCTGTTTTGTTATTTCCTGTATCTTGAGCATTAAGCATGATTCCAACATTAAAAAAAAAAAAAAAAAGACATTCAGTAACTAGTCACTGAATAAATAAATGGGTGAA
Organism: Chrysochloris asiatica; assembly: GCF_000296735.1. Lineage (NCBI taxonomy): Eukaryota > Metazoa > Chordata > Mammalia > Afrosoricida > Chrysochloridae > Chrysochloris > Chrysochloris asiatica. Next base: position 2,608,831 of record NW_006408607.1, on the reverse strand, counting down.
CTCTTGATGGATGAATGATTTGGAGGAATGCTATCTTTTAATGAAATTTTCCCCTTGAATTTGGACCAGTATGTGAGTCTCTAGTAAGGTAAGAGGAATATTACAGAAATTATTAACCTCTAATTAAAATCCTTGAATCAGTCGAATGGCAGCCTTAGCTGTTCCCTCTTTTGGAGATGTGAGGTACTCAAGAAATTTCATTTTTTCATTTATTAAATTCTTAAAAATGTGCCCCTCCTAGCAAGGACTCTGCCTTCATTGGTCCTGAATGCTGAGACCCCAAATACATCTTTCCAGGATCTCCCATTGTGACTTGCAATCTCCCAGTGTTTCTATTTTAATTCTAAGGCATGTTCCAATTATTGAGCTGTATTTTATTATGTAACACAGCCTTGGGATACAGAGAACAAAAAACAAAAACAAACCCAATGCTGTTGAGGAGATTCCACCTCACAGTGAGCTTATACCACAGAGTAGAATTGCCCTGTAGTATTTCCAAGGCTGGAAATCTTTATTGAAACACACTGCCACATCTTTCTTCTGTGGAGAGGATGGTGAATTCCAATCACTGACCTTTTTGTTAGCAACCAAACACTTTAACATCTACATCAACATGGCATCTTGCATATAAACATTCAATAATTGGTAGTCATCATCAACGATGTGATAATCAATGCTATAATTACATGGAGAACCTTATAATTGTCCATAATGCTGAGCCCAGTAATATACTCTTGTTGTTAGGTGCCATCGAGTAGGTACCACCCCATAGTAACCTTAATGCACAGCAGAACGAAGCACTGCCCGATCCTGGGCCAACCTCACTACTTTTGGCGCGTTTGAGTCCATCGATGCTGCCACTAGGCCAATCCATCTCGCTGGGGTCTTCCTCTTTTTCTCTGACTCTCCACCTTACCAAACATATACTCTTACATTTCATCAAATGCTCTAAAGCATGTTCAGAAATCTTCACCTTAATCCCTAGTCCATGAACTCAGAACTTCCACTCGACTATTTTTCTGATGTTGCAAGTCTGCTTCTCTTCCAGCAACTATAGAGTATTTCAGCTGAAATTTCATTTTCTGAGACTCATCTGGTAAAACACAGCTACATTTTAAATGACTCCCTTAGCAGATCATTTGGACTGAGATCAGAGATTATCACAACCCTTGGATGTCATTGCTCTGTGCCCCAGTCTATAAAGATAACATTAAAGTCACTTCATTTGAACATCTCGAAGCTCTAATAGTTAAGAAACCACATTCTAAAATCAGACAAGCCAAGTTTAGAACCATGGGTTTTCCATTTATTTCAATGGGTCATCCACTTATTAGCTTGTATAAGTGGGAAAATTCTTTAGACTCTAATTTTCTCTTTTCTTTTTTGAAAATGTAAATCTGTAAGTGTACCTAAAAGAAGATGACAATGAAAGAGGTGGGTGGATATGCCAGTAACAAAACTACTGACAGACTGTTTTCTTCCCAGATTTGTCTACCAATATTTGACCACCATTTCTTACTTGGTCTCAATATCTACCCTAAGGTTTTGTTGGGTATATCTGGTTCAAGCAGTGACCAGGGAAGAAACTGAAATTACATATGCCTTATTGGTCTCCTAGCTCTTTGGGAGCTGGATATTTCAGATGCCAATATTTTAAGCACATTTTAAATCCATTTGCTGGAATGGACACTCTCTGGGCAATATCTCAAATGAACTGAATTGTGGATTTACCCATCAAAATATTTTTTTAAATCAATGATAAAGATAATAATGATATTTTAAAAATAGCAATTAAGATTTCTGCTTGCTAGAAGATGGAATAGACATGTTACTGTTGTCATTATATGACATCAGGTTAGTTCCGACTCATAGCAATGCTATGCTCACAGAAGAAAATCCTGTGCCATCCTCATGATTATTGTTATGATTGTTGTTGTTGTAGCCATTGTGACAATCCATCTCATTGAGGATCTCCCTCTGTTTTGCTTACATTCTACTTATGAAGCATGATGTGATTCACCAGGGACTGTTCCCTGAGATGAAGTCTCATAATTCTCACTTCTAAGGAGCAAGCTGCTGTACTTCTTCCAAATTAGATTTGTCTGTTCTATTGGTTGTTGTTGTTAAGTATCATTGAGTTGATTCATAGAAACCCTGTGTAGGGTTTCCTGGCACCAGGTGTTGGGTTTTAACTGCTGACCTTGTGGTTCATAGCCCAGTAATGATCTTACAGTGCCACATCATGAGTCTACTGGCAGTCCATTGTATTTTCAATATTCATCACCAACACCATAACTCAAATGCTTTATTCACTGTTAAGCTTTCACACACATATGAGGTGATCAAAAATATCATGGCTTGGTTCAAGCTCACCATAGTTCTCAAAGAGATATTTTTGCTCCTTAAGAGTTTTGAGAAGTCCTTGACAGCAGATTTACCAAAACCAATAGGTCTTTTGATTTCTTAATTACTGCTTCTATGAGCTTTGATAGTTGATGCAAGTAAAATACATCCTGGACAACTTCAATATTTTCCCCATTTATCATGGTATTATCTATTGGTCCAAATGTAAGGATTTTTGATCTTTAACAGTAAGTGCTTCAAGTCCCATGGAATTTTCAATATCCTCATACACATGCAAAAGTTGGACAGTGAATAAGGAGGACCATAGAAGTATTGATGCATTTGAGTTATAGTATTGGAGGAGAATATTGAAAGTACCTTGGATTGCCAAAAGAACAAACAGATCTGTGTTGGAAGATATCTACCCAGAGTGCTCCTTGGAAGCCAGCTGGCCAGACTTCATCTCTAATAATTCAGACATGTTGTCAGGAGGGACCAGTCACTGAAGAAGCATATCATGTTTCAAAAAGTGGAGTACTGAAGAAAAGAGGAAGATCCCCAATGAGATGGAGTGTCACAGTGGTTGAAGCAAAGGGCTCAGGTGTAGCAATAATTGTAAGGTTGGCCAAGGACCAGGCAGTGCTTCATTATGTTGTACATAGGGTTGCTATGAGTCATTATTGACTTGATGGCACCTAACAACAACCAAATTAATACATCTTCAGAATGAAAAGATAGAAAATCTCCATATTATCAGCAAAAACAAGGCCAGGGACTTACTATGGAACAGACCATCAATTACTCCTATGCAAATTCAAACTGAAGCTGAAGAAAATGAAAACAAGTCCACGAGAGCCAAAATAAGACCTTGAATATATCCCACCTGAATTTAGACATCATCTGAAGAACAGATTTGATACATTAAACACTAAAGACAGAAGACCAAAATAATTGCCAGATGACATCAAGAATATCATACATGAAGAAAAAAAAAGTCATCGAGAAGACAAGAAAAGAGGAAAAGGTCAAAATGGATGTCAGAAGAGACACTGAAACTTGCTCTCCAGCATAAGGATGCTATAGCAAATGGAAGAAAAGAAGAGGTCCAAGAGATGAACAGAAAATTTCAAAGATCAGCTCGAGAAGATAAAGCCAAAAATTACAACAAAATGTGCAAAGATTTGGAATCAGAAAACCAAAAAGGAAGAAAACACTTAGCATTTCTCAAGCTCGGGGAACTGAAGAAAAAATTCAAGTCTTGACTTTCATTATCGAAAGATTCTTTGGGCAAATTATTGAATGATGCAGGAAGCATCAAGAGAATATAGAAGGAATGTGCAGAGCCATTGTACCAAAGGTAAATAGTTAATGTTCAACGGTTTCAAGAGGTAGCATATGATCAAGAGCCAATGATCCTAAAGGAAGAACTCCAAGATACATTGAAGGAATTGGCAAAGAACAAGGCATCAGGAACTGATGGAATAAAAATTGAAATTGTTCAAGAAAGTGAGGCGGCACAGGAGGCACTCACTCATCTCTGCCAAGAAATTTGGAAGACGACTATCTGGCTGACTGATTGAAAGAGATCAATGTTTGTGCCCATTCCAAAGAGAACTGACACAGCGGGATGCGGAAATCATCAGACAATATCTTTGATATCCCAAGTGAGTAAAGTTTTGCTAAAGGTAATGCAGAAACAGCTACAATCATACATTGACAGAGAACTTCCAGAGATTCAAGACAGATGCAGAAGAGGCCGTGAAGCAAGGGATATCATTGCTGATGTCTGATGCATCTTGGCTGAAAGCAGAGAATTTCAGAAAGATGTTTATCTGTGCTTTATTGACTACGCAAAGGCTTTCAATTGTGTGGATCATTAAAAGCTATGGACAACATTGTGAAGTATGAATATTCTGAAACAATTAATTGTGCTCATGAGGAGTCTGTATCTGTACCAAGAAGCAGTTGTTCGAACAGAACATGATAACACTGAATGGTTTAAAATTTAAAAAAGTTGTTCTACAGGGTTGTATTCTTTCACCATATTTATTCAACCTGTATGCTGAACAAATATTCTGAAAAGCTGGGTTCTATGAAGAAAAACACGGCATCAGGATTGGAGACAGACTCATTAATAACCTACAATATGCAGATGATACAACCTTGCTTGCTGGAAGTGAAGAAGACTTAAAACATTTACTGATGAAGATCAAAGAGCACAGCCTTCGTTATGGATTACATCCCAATGTAAAGAAAACAAAAATCCCCACCACTGGACCAATAAACAACTTTCTTATCAACAAAGAAAAGATTGAAGCTGTCAAAGACTTCATTCTTCTTGGATCAACTATTAACACTCATGGAAGCAACAGTCAAGAAATCAAACGACGTATTGCATTAGGCTAATCTGTTGCTCAAGATGTTTTTAAAGTGTTGAAGAGCTAAGATGTCAGCCTGAGGACTAAGGTGTGCCTGACCCAAGCCATGGTATTTTCAGTAACCTCATATGCATGTGAAAGCTGGACAGTGAATAAGGAAGACTGTAGAAGAATTGATGCTTTTGAGTTATGTTGTTGAAGGAGAGTAATGAAAGTACCATGGACTGCCAAAAAAACCAATAGATCTGTTTTGGAGGAAGTGCGGCCAGAGTGCTCCTTGGCCTAGATGGCCAAACTTTGTCTCTAATACTTCAGACATATTGTTAGGAGGGACCAGTCCCTGGAGAAGGATATCATGTTTGGTAAGGCGGAGGGTCAGAGAAAAAGAGGAAACCCCAATGACATGGATTGGCCAAATGTCAGCATTGATAGACTCAAGCATGGCAACAGTAGTGATGTTGGCCCACTAGTGAGGTTGGTTCTGCTGTGCCTAAATTCATTATGGGTTAGTACTTGATGACACCTAACAACAACAACAACAATAACAAAGATTGTGTCATGTGCATATCACAGGTTGTTAATGAGCTTCCTTTGATCCTGATTTTATACCTTGTATGTAAGACACTTAAAACTACCATGGTGTGCCTCAGGCATACCTAAATTCTCAAAGTGACACCTTTGCTCTTTAACTCTTTTAAAGGGTTTGTGCAACAGAGTAGCCCACATTGGTTGTGGATCCAAGTAAAATGAAACCCTAGATATCTTAAATCTTTTCTCCACTGATCATGCTTTTTATTGATCCAGTTGTTAGTACTTTTGTTTTCTTAATATTGAGTTGTAATCCGTACTGAAGGCTGTATTCTTTGATCTTCATCTGCAAGTGTTTCGAGTCCTTTTCACTCTCAGTAAGCAATACTATGCCATCTGCATATTGCAGGTTGTAAATGAACCTTCCTCCAATCCTGATGTCTTGTCCTGCTTAATTTAGTTCACTTTCTCAAATTATTTGTTCAGCATACAGACTGAATAAGTATGGTGAAAAACACAATGGTAATGTACATGCCTCCTTATTTTAAACCAGGCAGTATCTCCTTGTTCTGTGTGAATTATAGCCTCTTGGTCTCAGGTTCTGCATGAGCACAATGTAATGTTCTAGAATTTCCATCCATCACAATGCTATTCACACTTTGTTATGATAGACACAATAGCATGTTTTTGCACGGTCAATAAAACACAAGTAAACATCTTTCTGGAATTCTCTGATTTCAGGCAAGAACCATCTGGCATTAACAATGATATCTCTCATTCCATGTCTTCTGAATCCAGCTTGAATTTATGACAACTCCTTGTTGATGTGCTACAATCAGTTTCAAATTACTGTCAGCAACCCTATACTGCATATGTCATTAATAACATTGTTTAATAATTTCTGCGTTCTATTGGATCTTCTCTCTTTGGAATAGGCAACAGTTTGGATTTCTTTCCGTAGATTTGTCTTCCCAATTTCTTTGCATAGAATGTTTCTAGTGCTGCAGCAGTTTGTTAAAACATTTCAATTGGTTTTCCATCAATTCCATGAGCCTTGGTTTTTGGTAATGGCCTTCAGTGGACCTTGGTGTTCTTCCTTCAGTACCATCAGTTCTTGACTATATGCTACTTCCTGGAGTGAATGATTCATTTATTTACGATACAGTCACTGTGTATTCCTTCCACCTTTTTTTGATGCTTTCGGCAATGTTCGATATTTGTCCGTTGTTATTAGGTGCCATCGCATTGGTACCGACTCATAGTGACCCTATGCACAACAGAATGAAACAATGCCCAATCCTGGACCAACCTCACAATTGTTGCCACACTTAAGCCCACTGATACTGCCACTTTGCCAATCCATCTCATAGGGGGTCTTCCTCTTTTTTCTCTGACCCTCCACCTTACCAAACTAGATATCTTTCTCCAGCAACTGGTCCCTCCTGAAAATATGTCTGAAGTATGAGAGATGAATTTTGGCCATCCTGGCCTCCAAGGAGCACTCTGGCTACACTTCTTCCAACACAGATCTATTGGTTCTTTTGCAAGCCCATGACACTTTCAATATTCTCTTCCAACACCATTACTCAAACGCATAAATTCTTCTATGGTCTTCCTTATTCACTGTCCAGCTGTCACATACATATGAAGTTATTTAAAATACCATGGCTTGTGTCAGGTGCACCTTATTCCTCAGGGTGACATTTTTGCTCTTCAACACTTTAAAATGGTCTTGTGCAGCAGATTTGCCTAATAGAATTCTTCAATATTGAAAGTCAGGGCTTGAATTTTGTCTCCACTGTACTTTCAGCTTGAGAAATATGGAGCATATTTTCAACTTTTTTTTTTTTTTTAACTCTAGGTGCTTGCACATTTCATTATAATATTTAATTTTGACTTATTGAGCTACTTTTTGAAAAATGTTATTAAGCTCTTTTACTTCATAGTTTCTTCAATCTTCTTTAACTATTAGAGCAAGATTCAGACATTATTCAGACATCCAATTTGATCATTTTTTTCTTTCCTGTCTTTTTAGTGATATTTTGCTTTTTTCATGAATGATGCTTTTGATCTTTAATATTTTCAGTCATTAGTGTTCAGTATGTCAGCACTGCTCTCTAGGTGGTTTCTGAATAGAATTTTGAATTTTGGCCAGCATAGGTTTGTGTGTTAGGCTGGGTTATCTAAAACAAATCAGGTGCAACTTATATATGAATATATATGTTGTTGGTGTTGTTAGGTTCCTTTAAGTTTAATCTGACTCATAGCAACACTATGCACAACAGAATGAAACACTGCTTTCCCCAACTCCATCCTCACAATCACACTTGAACGGATTGCCTCTGTCATTGTGCAAACCTATCTCATTAGGAGTCGTCTTCTTTTTCACTGACACTCAACTTTACTAAGAATATATCCTTCTCCAGGGACAGTTCCCTTCTGAAAATATATCCAAAGTACGAGAGATGAAATTTGGCCATCCTGGCATCCATGGAGTATTCTTTTTTTTAATGTTTTTATTGTGAATTATGTGATAGATTACATGGGAGAACATTAGTTTTACATTCATTCCATCATATAACATTTCATTGCCATGGTTACAATCCCCTCCATGCATTATCAACCAACCAAAGGGTATACCCTGCAAGTCTGCCCCTGCCCTCTGGTCGTCAGCACACAACCCCTCTCCCTCTCTGTATCTCAAGTCCCCAGCTGCTCCATCTCTCCACATCATAGCCTCTGACTCCATCTCAGGCATCACTGCTTCTTTGGGTAGTGTCCTGCTCTCCGCTCTTCTCCATTGATGGTCCTAGGGACCTCTGCTCCTAGACTGGAAAGTTAATCACTCCCTGCTTGCTATAAAATGTCTACCTTTACATTTCCAACCCTCACAATAAATCCTGATAACAATTATTCACTATTGTATCACAAGAGACCTATATGCATTTCATTTCATCAGCCTTACCTAGACAGATTGGATACTACTCACTGGAGATTCTACCTTCCTCCAGGCCCTCTGGATGAAGGTTCACTCTTGACAGCTTGTAAACCAGTAACTTCTTGCCTTTGTAACCACCCCCCCCCCCCCACTCCAGCTTTGGGTAGCCAATGTCCAAGTTGCCCATCCCTGTCTACTCTGTGTGTGGAGAGGGTGGGAATGATTCTTTTTGTAAGAATTTGTTTCATCTTTTGAGCTACTGCATCCATAGATGTAGGTCAAGTTCATCAAATTGTATCAGATTATAATTTGATGAAATTTTTTTCCTCTTCTTTCTTCTTCTGGTTAAGCTCTGATCATCCAGTCATTGAACCAGATCAAGTGGGTATTATCTGCAAATGTGGGTGTTCTTGTGCATATCCCCTCTCTTCTTATCAGCTGGATGCTTCACTTTCCACCCTAGTCCTCTGTGGCTGTGTCACTGACTCTGGGCCCAAGAGTCCCCAGGTCTTGCCACACTGCTGGTCAACCAGGTCTCCACCCGGGTTCACAGAAGTCTATTGAACATTGTAAGTCTTAGCTCACTGCTTCATTGCTGTTTTTCCCTCATTTACCCTTATGGGTTATGAAAGTGGTCACCAGTCAGAGTGTGTATCCCATTAAGTCTTAGTCCTGGAAGAGGATTTGCACTGAGGGGACCTGACCACTTGCCTTGATATCTCCTGGGCAAGCAACTTGCTTGTTCTTGTAGTAACAGTCAGTCTGCCTCTATTGTTTTGTATTTTTCCTGTAGGTCTTTCTTTCAAGAAGAATCTTCTGTTCTTCTATTCACTCCAGACTGGTCTGCTCATGTTTTCAAGTGGAAATTTGCCATCTCTGAAGATCTGGATGTGGTTCAGGCTTCCACCTATAGTCTTATGTATTGCAGAGACTCCGCAGGAAGCCTCCTTCACTGGGCACATTGTAGCCACATTTTAGGTATTCCAATCGGTTATAGGCAGAAGACGGACTTACAAGCTTTCTATGGTGATATTTCTGGTTATTTCTTTCTCTCCCTCTCCAGTGTCAATTTTATAATATAATGCAAGGAAAATCAAGATTCAAAAGACATCCAATCATCTTAACATTATTCCCCCCTTTTCCCCAATCCAACCATGTTTCAATCTCTGTATCCCAGAGCCTGTTGTTCCAAGGTTGTGCATGCATTATTATTTACCTCTGTCCCACTTAGTCCATTCAAACTTACCGAATTGTTCTCCCATGTGCTTTGTTCTTCCATTCTCCTCCCCCTTCTTGTATATTGCTCCCCTCCCTAGCACCCAAACTATCTCTACCCTGTGCTCCACCTTCCCCTCTCTCCCCTCAACCCACTCCTACATCCCAGCAACCAGCAAAGAATCCACTTTAGTGGATTAGTATGGGTTCTTTTTCTTAGTCTTTTACAGTGTGGTCCTATGCAGTATTTCTCATTTTGTGACTGACTAATTTCACTCAACATAATGTCCTTAAGGTTCAACCATGTTAGGTGGTGACATGCAGCCTCCTTGTTATTTTTCAAGGTAGCATAATATTCCATTGTGTGTATGTACCACAGTTTGTTTATCCATTCTTCAGTTGATGGGTATTTTGGCTGTCTCCATCTTTTTGCTATTGTAAATAGTGCTGCTATGAACATTGGTGTGCATATATCTTCTCATGTTGTGGCTCATTTTTCTTGTGGGTAAATACCAAGTAGAGGAATTGCAGGACTATAATGCTCTGGCAGCGTAGTGGTTATTTGTCTTTTTCTTGTAGAGGTGTTGTAGTTTCCTGTATACTTTAGAAATTAGTCCCTTGTCTGATGTCTCATTGCAAAAGATTTTTTTCCCATTCTGTGGGTTCCCTTTTCACTCTTCTGGTGAAGTCTTTTGATGCATATAAGTTTTTAATTTTTAGTATGTCCCACTCTTCTATTTTATCTATTTTTGTTTGTGTGGTTTTCAAAGTGTTTTGTAGTATGTGTATTCTCTGAATTAGTACCCTCACATTTGTCCCGATTTTTTCATTGATGGCCTTCATAATTCTGGGATTCACATTAAGGTCTTTAATCCATGTTGATTTGGTTTTTGTATAAGGTGTGAGGTGAAGGTCTTGTTTCAATCTTTTGCATACTGTTTTCCAGTTCTGCCAGCACCATCTGTTGAAGAGACTATCACCTCTCCTTGCAATATATTTAGGTGTTTTATCAAAAATCAGTTGGCTATATGTATATGGGTTAATTTCTGGATTCTTGATTCTGTCCCATTGATCTATGTATCTTTCATTGTACCTGTATCAAGCTGTTTTGACCACTGTAGGGGTGTAGTAAAATTTGAAGTCAGGAAGTGAGAGGTTTCCAACCTTATTCTTCTTCTTAAACAGTGCTTAGCTTATCCCGAGTCTCTTTCCTTTCCATATAAAGTTTGTAATTGTTTGTTCCATCTCTTGGAAGAATGTCGTTGGAATCTGGATTGGAATTGCATTATATGTGTAAATTGCTTTGGGCAGTATTGACATTTTCACAATGATAAGTCTTCCTATCTAAGAGCATGGTACATTCTTCCATTTTCGTAAGTCTCTTTTAGTTTCTTATAGTAGTGTTTTGTAGTTTTCTTTGTATAAGTCCTTAGTTTCTTTGGTTACATTTATTCCTAGATATTTTATTATCTGGGTGACTATTATAAATGGTGTTGTTTTCCTAATGTCCTTTACAATGCTGTTGTTTTTGGTATAGAGGACTCCAACTGATATTTGTAACTTGATCTTATATTCTGCCACTTTGTTGAATCTTCCAATGAGGTCTAGTAGCTTTTTTACTGAGTCTTTGGGGTTTTCTACATATAGGATCATATTGTCTGCAACTAGGGAAAGTTTTACTTCCTCTTTGCCAATCTGGATGCCTTTAATTTCCCTGTCTTGCCATATAGTTCTTGCTAAGACTTCCAGCACAATATTGAATAAGAGTGGTGACAAAGGGCTTCCTTGTCTGGTTCCTGTTCCCAGAGGGAAGGCTTTCAGTTTCTCTCCATTGAGAGTAATGTAGCTGTTGGTTTTGTATATACGCTCTTAATTATGTTGAGGAATTTCCATGGAGTATTCATGATGTACTTCTTTCAATACAAATTGGTTTGTTCTTCTGACAGTCCATGGCTCTTTTAATATTGTTCTCTGACACTGTAACTCAAATGCATCAGTTCTTCTACAGTCTTCCTTTTACATTGTCAAAATTCCACCTGCCTATGATGTGAGTGAAAATACCATGGCTTGCTTCAGGAGCACCTTAGACCTCAAAATGACATCTTTGCTTATGAACACTTTAAAGAGGACTTTTGCAATAGATTTGTCTAATCCAATATGTCACTTGATTTCTTGACTGCAGCTTCCATGAGTGTTGATAGAGGAGCCAAGCAAAATGAACTTTTTGACAACTTCAAAATTTTCTCTATTTATCACAATGTTACTGATTGATCCAGTAGTGAGGACATTTGTTTTCTTTACAATGAGGTGCATACTGAAACATGTGGTCTTTGATCTTCCTCAGCAAAGTATTTTAAGTCCTCTTTACTTTGAACAAGCATAGTTGTATCATCTGTACATTGCATGTCCTTAATAAGTCTTCCTCCAATCCGGATACCACATTCTTCACCTCAAATATTTGACCAACATGCAGATTGAATAAATATGGTGAATAGTTTAAAATTAAGATAGGTGTGCGACATGGTTGTATTCTTTCACCATATTTATTCAACTTGTATGCTGAGCAAATAATCTGAGAAGCTCGGTTCTATGAAGAAAAATGTGGTGTCAGGATTGAAGAAAGACTCATTAACAACCTGTGATATGCAGATGAAACAACCTTGCTTGCTGAAAATGAAGAGGACTGAATAAGGAAGATAGAAGAATTGATGCTTTTATGTTTTGGTGTTGGAGGAGAATATTGAAAGTGCCATGGGCTGCCAAAAGAACCAATATATCTGTTTTGGAAGAAGTACAGCCAGAGTGCTCCTTGGAGGCCAAGATGGACAAACTTCTTTTTTCATACTTCAGACATATTGTCAGGAAGGAACAGTCGCTGGAGAAGGATATCATGCTTGGAAAATGGATGGTCAGAGAAAAAAAGGAAGACCCCCCAGCATGATGGATTGGCCAAGTGGCAGCATCGATGGATTCAAGCATGGCAACAGTAGTGAGGTTGGCCCAGGATCAGGCAGTGTTTCACTCTGCTGTGCATAAGGTCCTTATGGGTTGGTACCAACTCAATGGCACCTGACAACAACAACAAGGTAACCCTTTGGTAATCACTCACTTGAGACACAAATATCTTCACTTGTTTGACCTATTCAAAAAGGTCTATCCACCTACCTGTTTCCCACACCTCCTTGTCACCATTTTTTCAATCATGTTCATTCCAAGTTCCTGGCCATCCAGCCAAAGCATTGGCCACAGCCTATTAGTTAGTATACTGTGACACATCTGGTCATTTCTCCTTCCAAGCAAAAGGAACAACCAGGTACAGTGCTCAAAAGGGAATTCCCCAAAGACACTTTATTGCTGCTGTTGTCCACTTTCTTGTGGTATCTGCATATTGTGCATATCCATTTGTAACACAAGCATAAGCTTTCTGTTCATCAGTCAACTGATTATAAGGAACTCCCCATATGGTTACAGGCATAAACTGGGAGAGGAAAGGTAATGTAACAGAAGTGGAGACGCTGGGCATTTGGACTACTTCTTCATGTAACTTACTGGTGCCTTCATGTTTTGATAGAGCCTTGTCTCAAATATAGCACTTTTTACTGCTGTGCAATCCAACTTTATAACTCTGTGAGTCAGACAACACCTAATTCATAATGGATACCTCAGGTCACATGGTGATTTGTAGTCTATGGTTAGGCTTTCAGTCTTTACAAAGGCCCAGTAACAAGTCAAATGCTGTTTCTCAAAAGCAGAGGACAGCAGGGATTTTCTCTAAAGTCCTATGGATCTGTTCTGTGAATCATCAATAGGGACCTACCAAAGACTCTTGAACATGTTGCAGAGCCTTCTTAATCTGGGCCCCACTTAAAATTAACATATTTTCATGTCAGGTGATACATAGGCCAAAATAGAATACCCAAATGGGGAATGGGGAATCCAAAAAGGCCCACCATGCACTGTGCCACTGTTTATATGAAGGGTTATATGCAAGGTCCAGAACCAGCAGAGCGCAATCAAGCTTTGCCTGAGTATCTAATACATTGGAAGCAGACCACACCCCAAGGAAATTTCCTTTCAGTAGATTGGGTGCTCATAGATCTCATCATAGAGATGATTACACCATGTCAGATCTCATTATGGGAAAAACTATATCTCGGTTGCCAAACTACTGAGATTCCCAGTACAGTCAAATTGACATAAAATCTTAACTAAAACAGATTGCAAAATTTTTTCTCATTTCAACCTGAACTTTGATGAGCAATTGATGGTCTCTTCCACAGTCAACTCCTAGCTTTGTTATAGCTAAAGCTTTAGTTTCTCCTTTGTCTCTTCCTCAAAGGTAGTCGATTTTGTATTCCTACATATTCCATCTGTTACAATCCACATGTATGAAAGTGAGTAAAAAATTATCCACACTCTGATAATATTAAAATGCTTGTCCATATCCAAGGCTGATGGCAACATTGAGCATGCATGTGAAATGATTTTGCTAAATAGATGAGTGACAGTGGATTGTGTGGCAAATCATTTTCAAATCAACCATGGTTCTGCCTATGAAATCATCCATAACAGACTTGGGTACTGAAACAACTCACAGAAGAACATAAACAGAAGCATATGGACTTCTGCAAATAAAATTTGGACGGATACTAGAAGGAAGGTAAAAGTTATTAAAAAAAAAAATCATTACTGGTGAGGAGACATGATTCATCACTATGAATCTGAAAGTAAACAACAGAGTATGGAACGGAATCATCTTCAATCACCAACCAATAAAAAGTTAAAACAATCAAACAAAAAATTGATGCTTACAGTTTTCTGGGATCCTCAAGGGTCAGTATTGGAACAGTATTCAGAAAAAAGGTTCAATAATCAACAACACTTGACCTCTGTCCACACTGTTGACATTCTACAAAAACTTCACTTTGAGGTGTTAAGGCATCCTTTCTGTGGTCCTGATAATGCTCTACTGGCCTTTTCATGTGCTTTGTCCCTGAAAGTAGCCTTTCAAGGATGAAGAGTCACCTCTGATAAAAAAAAAAGTGATGATAACATTGCATCTGTGATTCACAGCTCAGCTTAAAACTTTTTTTTTTTTTAAATAAGGGAATATGGAGGCTTGTTGACAGGTGGATAAAGTGTATTGAAAAATCAGGAGATTATATAAAAATGATGTATTGGTCTTTTAAAAAATATGTTAAAATTATTTCTACGGCCAGAATGCAGATAATTTTTGACTCACCCTCTTACTTCATGTTGAAGTTCAAACCCTAGGGCCTTCAGTATAGATTACACCTCAATGTAAAGAAACCAAAACTCCTCACAACAGTGACAATATAAAGCATCATGATAATAGAAAAAAAAGATTGTTTTCAAAGACCAGTTTGTTTGGATCCACAATCAACAGTCATAGAAGCAGCAAGCAATCAAGAAATCAAACAACATATTGCATTATACAAATCTTTTGCAAACGATTAATTTAGTGTTCAAGAGCAAAGATACACTTTTACTAAGGACTAAGGTGTGCCTCACCCAAGCCATATTATTTTCATTAACCTCATATGCATGTGAAAATTGGACAATGAATAAGAAAGACCTTAGAAGAATCAATGCTTTTCAGTTGTGGTGTTGGAAAAGAAGATTAAAACTACCATGGTCTGCCAGAAGAACAAATAAATCTGTGTTGGAGGAAGTGCAGAATGCTGCTTAAATAACAGGATGGCATGATATAGTTTCTCATACTTGGACATGTTTTCAGGATGGAACAGTCCCTGGAGAAGGACATCATGCTTTGTAAGGTAAAGGGTCAACAAAAAGAGAACGGTCCCAACTACATGAATTGGCACAGTGGCAGCAGCAATGGGGTCAAGTATAAACAACAATTATTTCAATTTGTTTCATTTTGTTGTGCCTGGGCCTACAATGAGTGGGACCTGACTTGATGGCACCTAACAACAGCAGCAATACCCTGAAATATAATCTGTCTTTTACATTTACTTATTAGAAACTGTGTTAGGCTGAGCTTCAAGACACAAATGCACTGTTGTCTTGACTTCTTGTGAAGCTTTGTCTTCAAAGGACTGCTTTCAGAGACTCCATATTGCCAATAATTTTTAACTCACTCTTGCACTTTAAGTCCTCTTCACATCCAACAAGCAAAGTTGTATTATCTACATATTGTAGTTTGTTAATAAATCTTTATCTACTCCTGATGCTTTGTTGCATTGTTCTTCTTCATATAATCCATCTTCTCAGAATAATTGATTAGCTTACAGACTGACTAATATAGTGAAAAAATTCAACCCTGACTCACACCTATCCTGAATTTAAACCTTTCAGTATCCCTTGTTCTTTTCTAACAACTGCCTCTGGGTCTGTGTATATGTCCCTTGTGAGCAGTCAAGTGCTCTGGAGTATTCATTCATCACAATGTTATCCATAGCTTGTCATTATCCACACAGCTGAAAGCCTTTGCGTAGTCAATAAAGCACAACTAAATATCTTTCTGTTATTTCTGCTTTCAGTCAAGATTCATTTGATGTCAGCAACTATAGCCTTTATTTCACATTCTATTCTGAATCCCGCTTGAATTTCTGGTAGTTCCCTATAGATGTGCTATTGTCATATTTTTAAATTACCTTCAGCAAAATTTAACTTGCATGCAATATTAATGATATTGTTTGATGATGTCCACATTCCATTGGGTCATCTCTCTTTGGAATGGGCACAAATATGGATCTCTTCCAGTCAGTTGTCCAGGTGACGATCTTCTAAATTTCTTGGCATAGATGTGTAAGTGCCTAGAGTGCTGCTTCAGTTTGTTGAAAGACTTCAATTGAATTCCATCATTTCCCAGGGCCTTGTTTTTCAATAATGCCTTCATTGCACCTTGGACTTCTTCCTTCAGTCTATTTGCTACCTCTTGTTATGGTTGAACACAGATCATTTATTTTTGTTACACTGACTCTATGTATTCCGCCCATCTTCTTTTGATGTTTTCTTCATCATTCAACATTTTGCCGATAGAATCCTTCAATATTCTAAGTCACTGCTTGAGTTTTTTCTTCAGTTCTCTCAGATTGAGATATGCTGTTCTTCCCTTTTTGTTTTCTAACTCTAGGTCTTTGCACATATCATTGTAATACTTGACTTCAACTTCTTGAGTTGCCCTTGGAAATTTTCTGTTCAGCTCCTTTACTTCCTCATTTCTTCCATTTGCTTTAGCATTTCTACATCCATCTTTTGTCTTTTCTTTATTTCCTGTATCTTTATTATATGCCTTTGTTTACTTCCTGTATGATGTTATTGAGGTCATCCCATAACTTCTCTGTT
>NW_006408607.1:2567530-2588825 GCF_000296735.1 Chrysochloris asiatica | reverse complement strand
ATTAATGGTTTGTTCCACAGTCTGCTATGGCTTTGTTTTGCCTGATGATATTGAGGGTTTACAGTGTCTCTTCCCAAAGATGTAGGTAACTTGATTCCTATGTATTCCATCTGGTTAGGTTAGTAAGTAGAGTTGATTAGATGTTGAAATGTTCTTTTTGAAGTTGAATGTAATGTTATTATCTTCAATTACCAACCTTAGTATAGTAAATCATAATCATCTGAATCAAATGTTCAATAGGTGTTCATTTCAGTTTACTAAAACCCAAGAAACTCATCTTTATGTATCCGATTTAATTTTTCACTAATTCCTTTCTAAATGTTTGTAGCTGTTTCTTCTCATTTAGATGTGTGCCTTATCAACAATGAAGGGGTCCTGAAAATTTTGCCCCATCCATGGCACTAACATTCTTCAGTTATATTTTGAGTGATACTGAATCTGAGCAGTTCATTTCAGGCACTAAATCAAACAGTGTTTCACTGCTATTCATAAGATTTTCAAAGGCTAATCCCTTAAAAGTGGACCACTTATCTCTTCTTTCTAGTCTGCTCTTAACCCAGAAACTCAACTAAAACCTGTTCAACTTGAATCATCCTGCTGGTATTTGAAACACCTGTTGTATAGCTTTCAACTGCACAGCAAAACATAAGCCACCACATTATGATGTTTGTTGTCATTGTTAAGTGTTACCTAGTTGGTTCTGACCCATAGAGACCCTGTATAGAGTTTCTGAGGAGCAGCTGGTGATCTTGAAGTGCCTACCTTACAGATCAAATGGCTTTGTAATCTGGCACGTTAATCCATAGCACCACACCAGGAGTCCCACAGTATGACATACTGACACTCAATTTTGAAAGTTAAGGCTTCAGTGTTTCCTTCAGTTCTTTTAGCTTAGGAAATATAAGCATGTTCTTCCCTTTGGGTTTTCAACTCCAAATCTTTGCACATTTTATTATGATATTAAACGTTGTCTTCTCAAGCAGCCCTTTGACATTTTCTGATCAGCTCTTTATTCTTCCATTCTTTTTGTTGTTGTTGTTGTTATGTGCCATGGAGTCGGTTCTGACTCATAGCTACCCTGTACAGGGTTTCCAAGGCTGTACATCTTTACGGGAGCAGAGAGCCTCATCTTTCTGCTGCGAAACAGCTGGTAGTTTTGAACTGCTGACCTTGAGGTTCACAGCCTGATTTGTAACCACTACGCTACCAGAGCTCCATTCTTTTTAGGTATTCTATATTCAAGAGCAGTTTCTAGAGTCTCATCTAAAATTCATTTGGTCTTTTTTTCTTTCCTGTCTTTTCATGGCTTTCTTCATGTATGATATTCTTGATGTCAACCCACAAATCATTTAATTTGTGTCATATTTAATTAATCAACTTTGTTCTTGAGATGGTCTCTCAATTCAGATGGGATACAATTAAGGTCCTATTTTGGCTCTTGTGGACTTGTTTAATTTTTCTTTAGTTTCAGCCTGAATTTGCATATAAGCAATGGATTGTTCTACAGTCTGTTCCAGGCCTTGTTTTGACTGATGATATTGAGCTTTTCCATCATCTCTTACCAGAGACTTGGTCAATATGATTCCTGGGTATTTCATCTGTTGAGAGGTCCATGTTCCCAGTAAATATTTATGTTTCTAAAAAAAAAATGTTTATAATGTAAAAGTCTTTGGACTTGAAAAATTCTAGTATGTAATTCTAGTATGTGATCTCCATCATTGGTTCTATTACTGAGGCCATATTTTCCAAATATGGCTTCTTTCTCTGTTTCTACCTTTTTCATTCCAATAACCACTCATTATCAATTAATCTTGGATGCATGCTTGATCAACTGTTGGCCTGAAAAATGTAAAATTCTTCAATTTCTCATGATTGATTATAGTTGTTGATGTGTAATTTGAATAATAGTTATATTAAATGAACTTCCTTATAGGCATATAGATATTATTCTATCATGACAGCATTGTACTTCTAGATAGTACTTAGAATGTTAAATGGGACTCATTTCTTTTCAATTTGTCATCCCCAATGTCTTAGGCTGGGTTCTCCAGAGAAGCAACACTAATGAAACTGAGTGCCAAGTCCAGGTCATATGAACCAAGCTGGCAGGCTGGTCCTGTCAGTTCTTTGACATGAATAATTACTTTTAGAAATTATTGCAGGTTTTTGAAGAGATAGGAATTTTGCCATCACTCAGTGGCCAAAAGGTCACTACCAGTGTGGTATCAGTGGAAAATATGTGGAGAACTGGAATTCCACATCCAACCAGCTTTAGAGAGAAACCTTGCTTATCTTGGGTGTCAAAGACACCAAGTGGGCATCCTGGAATTTTACATCTACCTGTCAATCATGAGTACCTCCTCTTATGGAATCAATTATTTCTCCCAAAATACATGTCAACTCGGCTGGGTCATCATTCTCAGTATTTTGCAATTATTATTTTGTTTTGTGATCTGATACAATTATCCTTTATGCTGTAAATCCTAAACTCTATGATGTTAATGAGGCAGGACTAAAGGTACTTATGCTAATGATTCATGATACAATACACTGGACTAATTTGCATCTTGAGTTAATTTCATTTAAGATGTAAAATAGATTAAATAAGTGAGCAGGAATCCAAAGACCTCCTACTACCAAGAAAGAAGAGCCAGGAATAAGCATGTTCCTTGGACCCTGGGTTTCTCTGCTGAGAAATAACTAGAACCAAGGAAAGTTTTGTGACAAGGGACTTCTCCCAGAATAGACAAAGAGAAAGTCTTTCTCTGTATCTGGCACTCTGAATTTGGACTTCAAGAATCCTAAATTATGAAAGAATATATTTCTTTTCTTTAAAGCCAACTGCATTTTTTTTTCCCATAGTAGCATTAAATAACAAAAATATTATCTTCCCCTGCTAGAACACTGTTAACAAAAGTGAGCTAAAAATGAAAGCTTAAATAATCTTCATAATATCATATATTATGATATGATGATATATATATATATGCCATATACATGAATCATATAGTAATATAATATTATAAATGCTATTTAAAATATAAAAACATACAAAATATAATAGCATCTAACTTTTAGTAATAATAAAAAAAACTATTTGTCATACCATGAACCAGGAATATCTCATAATGAGAAAAGGAATCAGAAAAAAGATCAACAGTAACATAACAGAAATGTTAAAATTTTCTGACAAATATTTTGGATCATAATCCATAAAAAAAAAAATTAGATAAATTGGAGTTTATCAATTTAGAAATAAATGTTCTCCAAAAAATATTGTTAAATTATGTAAAATTGTGCTATTGAGTAGGAAAAACAGTCTCATATTAGACAAAAGTTTAATATTTAATACAAATAAAGAACTCTCAAAACTCAACAATAAAAAAGCAGGCAATTAGAACATGGGTCTGGTGGAAAGACAAAATGAGAAACCTAACCAAAGAAGAGAGAAATTACAAAATTACATGAAAATATATACAACTTCACTAGCTATTAGAAAATACAAACATAAAACAAAAAGCAATATCAACTAGATATGGACCAGAATGGATAAAAGAAAAAACAGTGACAAAACCAAATACTGACAAGGATATGTAGAAACTTGAGGACTTGATGACATTTTTTTATTATAATGTAAAATGGTACAACACATTTGGAATTTTATAAAAACTAACATGAAATTTCACATCACCTGTTAATTGAATTCCTGAGTGTTTATTCCAGAGAAATCAGAGTTAAATGGCTCAGAGATATTTAAGCTGGTAAATAGATTAACAAATTTTCATTCATCCAAATCACATACTACTATTGTTGTTTGGTGTTGTCAAGCTGGTTCTGTCTGACAGGAAACCTAAGAAGAACAGAACCAAAGAATGCCTGATCCTACACAATCTGCAGAATTGTTGTTGTGCTTTAGCCCGTTGCTGGTGTCCCTGTACCAATCTATGTCATTGGAGTCTTTCTCCGTTTCTCTGGTTCTCCACTTTACTTTTCATGATGTCCTTCTCCAGGGACTAGTTTCTCTTAGTCCGAAGTACGAAGTATAGGAGATGAATTCTTGCCATCCTGGCTTCTAGGAAGCACTTCTTCTAACCTAGATCTGTGTGTTCTTCTGGTAGTCCATGGTACTTTTAATATTCTTCTCTGACATCATATCTCAAATGGATCAGTTTTTCTATGGTCTTCCTTATTCATTGATCAATTTTCACAAGCATATCAGGCTAATGAAAATATCATGGTTTGGGTCAGATACCCTTAATCCTCAAAAGAGCATATTTGTTCTTGAATACTTTAAAGAGGTATTGTGTAGCAGATTTGCCCAATGTAATACATCAGTTGATTTCTTGACTGCTGCTTGCATGAATGTTGATTGTGGAAATAAGCAATATGAAGTCTTTGACAACTTTTACCTTTTCTCCATTTACCATGATGTTGTTTACTGGTCCAATTGTGAGAATTTTTGCTTCCTTTATAGTGAGATGCAATCCATACTAAAAGCGGTGGTCTCTGATCTTGTTCTGTAAGTACTTAAAGTTCTCCTTGCTTTCAGCAAGCAAAATTGTATCATTTCCATATCACAGGTTGATAATGAGTCTTCTCCAATCCTGATGCCACATTCTTCTTAGGACTTTGTGCTCAGGGAATATATTGAATAAATATGATGAGGAAATATTATATTGGCACACACCTTTCCTGATTTTAGACATCAAGTGTCTCCTTTTTCTGTTAGAATGACTGCTTCATTGTCTATGCACAGGTTCCACATGAGCACAATTAAGTGTTCCAGAATACTCTTTCTCTGCAATGTTGTCTGTAGTTTGTCATGATCCACACAGTCAAAAGCCTTTGCGTAGTCAATAAAGAGCAGATAAATACCTTTCAGGTATTTTTTGGCTTTTAGCCAAGATCCATCTGATATCAGCAATGATATCCCTCATCCCACATCCTTGTCTAAATC
Source organism: Chrysochloris asiatica (assembly GCF_000296735.1). NCBI lineage: Eukaryota > Metazoa > Chordata > Mammalia > Afrosoricida > Chrysochloridae > Chrysochloris > Chrysochloris asiatica. Next base: position 2,583,868 of record NW_006408607.1, on the reverse strand, counting down.
TGGCTTGAATGTTTGGCAATTCTTTGTCAATGGATTGTTGTAGCTGTTTTTGAAATATCTTCAGCCAAATTTTATTTGGGTGTGATATTAATGATAATGTCTGATGATTTCTGCATTCCATTGAGTCACCTCTCTTTGGAATGGATATAAATATGCATGTCTTCCAATCAGTTGGTCAGGTAGCTGTCTTCCAAATTTCTTGGCATAGATAAGTAAGTATCTCCAGTGCTGCATCAGTTTGTTGAGGACGTTCTTTGTGTATTCCATTAATGCCCTGGCTTTGTTCTTTGTTAATTCCTTCAATGCACCATGGATTACTTTCTTTAATGCTATTGGCTCTTGATCATATGCTGTCTTTTCAAAAGTTTGAATATCATTTATTTCTTTTTGATAGAGTGACTCTGTGTATCTCTCCATCTTGTTTTGATGCATTCTGTATCATTCAATATTTTGCTAATTTTTTTTTTTTTTTTGGTTATTTTTTGGTAGGTGATGCCTAGTCAATTCTGACTCATAGTGACCTCATGCACAACAGTACAAAACACTGCCTAGTACTGAACCATCCTCACAATTGTTAAGGTTGAGTCCATTGCTGCTGCCACTGTGCCAATCCATCTCATTGAGGTCTTCTTCTTTTTTCATTAGCCTTATACTACACCAAGCATGGTGTTTTCTTTAGGAATTGGTCCTTCTTGATAATATGTCCAAAGTAGAAGAAACGAAGTCTCGTCCTGGCTGCCAAGGAGCATTCTGTTTGTACTTCTTCCAACACAGATTTGTTTGTTCTGTGGTGCCTTCAATTTACTTTATATGGATTTTCTATCTAAAGTTTCTTTTTTCCCCCTACCAAGTGGTTAGTTGTTGTTGTTAAGTGCTATTGAGTTGATTCTGACCCATAGTGACCCTGTGTAGGGTTTCCAAGGAGCAGCTGGTGAGCTTGAACCACCAAACTTGCAGTTCAAGTGACTTAACAGTCTGATGAATTTGCCCACAGAACCACACTAAGATCCTGTATAGGGTTTCCAAAGAGCAGCTGGTGAGTTTAAACCACTGACCTTGTGGTTCAAACCGACTTTGCAGTCCAGCGCACTAACCCACAGCACCACACCACGACTACACAAATGGCTATTTGGGACCATGAAAATATTGTATACAGGACTCTGAGTCTGGGATTGGTTAGTTTTTCCCTCTAGCTAGGCTTAAAAGGAGGCTTCTCAGAATAAGAGACAGAAGATCTCAGGACTACCAAAAACGAAGATAATGAGTCACGCATGAAATCCCTACCTAGAGAAATAGCTACTGCAGAGGAGATGGCAGAGACAAAAGCAAGAGGTAAGAGCAAGAGGCAACCATACGGGCTATTTGCAATGAATAAGTCATTTGTCTTGTAAAATGTATCACCACATTGTTGTTAAATACTGTTGAGTCAATTCTAACCCATAGCAATTCTGTATAGGGTTTGCAAGGAGCAGTTGGTGAGCTTGATCTACTGACCTTGACGTTCAAATGACTTTGCAGTCTGACACATTAGTCCACAGTGCCACACCAGAACTCATCACATAGGATAACATAAATCAAACATTACTCCATTTGTGTCATCCTGATCAACTCTACTTTGAGAAGGATGTTCTTCCCCAGTTGTATTTTGAGTGCCTTCCAACCTGAGGGGCTCATCCTCTGGCGCTATATATGACAATATTCTGGAGCTGTTCATAATGTTTCAATATTCAATATTTTGGTGTTGACAGTGTTCATAAATTTTTCAGTGGCTATGCATTCATAAATAGTTCTCCTCTCCTTCCAGTTCTGTCTTAGTCTGCTGGCTCAGCTGGAACCTGTCCACCCTGGGTGTACTTTGCTTGTGTTTAAAATACTGGTGGCATTGCTTCTAGTATCATAGCAACATGCGAGCCACCACAATACAATAAACTGACAGAAGAATGGTGGAATTGTTTTAGCAATGTTGTATAATCCCAAAATAAATATAAGCAATTTGGAAAGTCTATCTTTGATTAGGACTCTTCATCAGCACTGGACTTTGAACTACAAGGTTGACAGTTGAAACACACTAGCTGACCCTCAGAAACTCTATATAAAGTTGTTATGAGTAGGAACTGACTCAACAGCAATTGATAATAACAACAACAATAACTTTTGATTAGCTTACACTTATTACATTAAAACCAGTGGGGTTAATTCAATGCATTACTCTAGCTTTGAAAATGCCTGTCAGAGGCAGTGTTCTCCACCAAGCAAAACAACAAAAAACAAACCATTGCCTGCAAGTCAATGCCAACTCATGACATCACCATGTGTTACTGAGTCTAACTGTTCTGTACATAGGGTTCTACCAGCTGTAACCCTACAAAAGCAGATCACCACACCTTCCTTCTGCAGTGCCTCTGGCTGTGTTTGAACCACCAAACTGTAGGCAAGCAGTTGAGAATTGTTTGTGCTACACTGGGATACTGGAGGAAATAGCTTGCCAATCTCTTTCATAATCTGTTTTATTAATAAAGTGTGATTTAATGTGCTAAAAGCTCATATCATACTAGCTTAATTAATAAATACTTAATTAGTGGACTGAATAGATCTATATGTGCATGGGTATGTGTGTACATGTGTTGAAGGGAAAAGATTAATTTGCTTGTGTAAACGAAAATACCTTCTGTCTTCTCTCTCTCTTACTCCCTCCCTTTGTCTTTCCTCTCTCCTTTTCTGATGTTTATTTTGCTTTGCTTTATCTTCATCTCTGAACTCTTATTTTCACTCTATTCTTAGAGTATGGGATAGGAGTCCCATCAGAAGCCACAGAGATTGTGAATATGGGAAGATAATCTATAAAGGTTCTGCTCCTGTAAAGATTTATAGCCTCGGAAACCCTGAACAGGGTAGCTATGAGTTGGAACTGACTTCACGGCACATAACCACCACTTGTACATAGAATAAGAGACAGTCCTTAGAACAGAACAAGGTGATACTTCCTGGTTTAAACTCAGGAAAGATGTGTGCCAGAGTTTTGTCCTTTCACTATACTTAGTCAATCTTTATGCTGAGCAAATAATCTGAGAAGCTAGAGTCTATGAAGAAGAACGTGGCATCAGTATTGGAGGAAGACTCATTAACAACCTGTGGTATTCAGAGTGTACACCTTGCTTGCTAAAAGCAAAGTAGCCATGAAACATTTACTGATGATGATCAAAGGTTACAATCTTCCGTATGAATTGCCCCTCAGCATAAAGAAAGCAAAACTCCTCACAACTGTATCAATAAGCAACATCACAATAAATGGAGAAAAGATTGAAGTAGTCAAGAATTTAATTTTACTTGGATCCATAATTAACAACTAGGGAAGAAGCAGTCAACATATTGCATTGGGCAAATCTGCTGCAAATGATTTCTTTAAAGTGGTCAAAAATTTAGATGTCATTTTGACGACAAAGGTTTTCCAGACCCAAGCCATTGTATCTTCAACGGTCTCATACAAAACCTGGAAAATGAATAAGGAAGACCAAAGAAGAATAGATGCTTTTGAATTACGGTGAAAAATATTGAATAGGCCATGGACTGCCTGGTGTGGTACTGTAGGATAAGCACTGGATTGCTAACTGAAAGATTAGTTATTAAAACCCACCAGCTGCCCCTCAGAAACAGATCAGGCAGTGTTTTGTTCTGTTGTGCATAAGGTACAAAAGGTCACTATGAGTCAGTACTGACTTGATGGCACCTAACAACAACAACAACAGCAACCTATTCCCACTGTCACTGAGTGAATTCTGACTCATGGATATAGACAGCCAACAGTCTGTCTATATATAGACAAGAATTGTCTATAATATAGACAGCCAACAGTCTGTCAAGATTTGTTCTATAATACAAAATGCCCACTCACAGGGGAAAATAAACTAGGAAATAACTTACCTGTACTTCTTGATTTCATCATATAAGTCACGCACAAAAGCAGCATCGATGCCTCTGAGCACATTAGACCATGAGCCCTTGAAAAAGGCTTTTCCTCCTTCATTATACACAATCTTCCTCCAGCAATCAAGGGTGCCTGTGTACACAATATCAGTTCCTTTGCTCCCTGACTGCATCATCCTGCAATGGAAAACAGTGTCAAATGAGTAGGAAGTCAACCCAGCTACAGCCATGATGGATTGAGCAATCATCCAGCTGATAAAGATGTGAGTATTCTTGGTATCTATAAGCATTCCCTTTGCAGTGTCATAGAAGTAAGCAGCCCTGTAAATGATAATACCTTGCACAGACACGTTAAAACCTTGGTACAGACCCTTAATCCCATCAGACTTGGAGATCTTAACCAGGCGGTCACCAAGGCATTTGAACTCTCTTTTGTCACCAGCTTTCCCCACATCAGCTGCTAGACGTGTATGGGTGAAATCAAGAGAGTACATGAAGCACAAGGATGTTACCCCAGTAGTACCACCAGATTCCCCACAAAGTAACGCCAAAACTGGGTCCTCTTGTCCGCACAACCCAGGAAGATCTGCTTGTATTTATCTTTGAAGACAAAATTGAGAAGTTGGGCGGTAAGTATCTGATGACACTGGACAGGCTACCACACCAGAAGGACAGGACTCCCTGCTCCTTGGGGATCCAAACCACAGAATTGATAACACCCTTGTACTGCTTATCTGCATGATTTGCTTGCTGGCCTGCCGCACTGCTGCAGCAGCAGCTTTGCCAGTTTGATGGGTGCTACTGTGGTCTTCGATATGGCCACAGCCACTCCACCTGCAAGGAAGTCCTTGGTGAAGGACACAGCAGCACCTGTCATGTTAAAAGAGGAGGAGGAGGCAGTGGGCTCCAGCAAGATTGGAACCGGAACCAGCTTGACTCTGGGGCTCTGACCCTATATACTTTTTCTGAAGAGCAGGTAGATTTGAACTAGGTTGCTTGTGCTTTGCTGTGCACTGCTTATCCTATATACCACCCCAGGAATTGTTATTCAGGATCTTAAGTGGGAAGAAGCAGTCCTCTGATGGATGATGGTATCAGTGCATCAGGAACCTTTTCCCACCTTAATTCTTCTGGGATTATCTATTTTGTGTACAAGTTTCAGTGCCTTTAATTTTCTTTTTAAAAAAACATTCAAATATGAAAAAAAGCTTTTTAAATACAGTCTCCCAGGTGTCTGTTGCAGCCTCAAGTCCTTTTTCTTTCTTCTATTGTTCTCTTAATTGTTACTTCAAAACAATTAGTTGGGTATTCATATGCAAATGTGTGAAAATGAAAAGGGGCTCAATACAAGAGAATTTTACCACTAGTTAATTTCTACTTTGGTGTCTACTGATAAGATCTGCAAACTGTCTTTTTCTTTCTACTTTTTTTTTTTTTTTTTAACTTGTACCCCTTCTCCTTGGAAAAAATGAAGGGTGACTTGTAAACCATCTAAATATCTCAAAAGTTCTACCTTTGTTAACATCCTTCTTTAACTTGAAAAGTATTTTCTAATATTTTTTTCATTGTTTGCCTTGATATCTCTCATGCAGAATGTTCTATTGAAACTTGCATTATGTGCTGCTGACTAGATTCGTTATTTGGAATCTTGAATGGCATTTGGAGTATTATAATCAAGTGTCCACCACTCATCTGTCAGTTATGGTGTTGGAGGAGAATATTGAAAGCACCAAGGAGCTCTGGTAGCATAGTAGTTACAAATCGGGCTTTAAACCTCCAGGTCACCAGTTCGAAACTACCAGCTGTTCCTCGGGAGAAAGACAAGGCTTTCTGCTCCCATAAAGATTTATAGCTTCGGCAACCCTGTACAGGGTCACTATGAGTCAGAACCGACTCCACGGCACATAACCACCACCACCATGGGCTGCCAAAAGAACCATATGATCTGTTTTTGAAGAAGTGCAGCCAGAGTGCTCCTTGGAGGCCAGGATGGACAAATTTCGTCTCTCATACTTCTAACATATTGTCAGGAGGGACCAGTCACTGGAGAAGGATATCATGTTTGGTAAGGAGAAAGGTCAGAAAAAAGAGGTAGACCCCCAGAGAGATGGATTCACAAAGTGGCAACATCAGTGGGCTCAAGCATGGCAACAATAGTGAGGTTGGCCCAAGATCGGGCAGTGTTTCATTCTGCTGTGCATAACATTGCTATGAGTCAGTACCAACTCAATGGCACCTAACAACAACAACAATCAACTGTGCTACAGGCTGGGAAAGGAGTTGTTGTTGTTGCTGTGTGCCATGGAGTCAGTTCTGACTCACAGTGACCCTCTGAAGGGAGTCAGAGAGCAGCTGGTGGATTTGAACTGCTTATCTTGTGGTTGTCAGTCCAGTGTTTATGCTACAGTGTCACACCAGAGCTCAGGAAATGAATAATCTTCAGAAAAGTCATTATAACTTGATTGGTTGATTGATTGATTGATTGATTGATTGATTACATTGCTGAAAGGGAGAACTTTGTTTCAGGACATAAGAAAACATTAATTAAATGTCTTGTGATGAATACATTACATCAGTATTTTTAAGGTTCTGTGAAATATCAGATAAATTGTAGGGTTAAGGGGGTAGTTAAAATCTAAGAATAAATATTTTCATAATATGATAAAGATGTCTGTAGTATTTATATTTACTCAGCCATTGAAAGAGGACGTATATTTTCCTCTGCTTGAAATGTGCTGGACCTGATGATTTATAGCTAATGTGGGCTTCTGGAGATCCTGTTGTTGTTGTTAATACAGTCTCCCAGGTGCTGCCGAGTTGGTTTGGACCCCTGGTGACCCTGTATAGGGTATCCAAGGAGAAGCTGGTGAGCTTGACCCAACCTACATAGCAGTAGAGACCAGGTCTCTGGAGCTTCTGGAGGTAGGTCATAAGAAACTTTGATTATTTCAATGAACTATAATACTCTTCAGTGAAACCAGAAAGACTTCTTATGACCTACCCCCAGAAGTCCCAGAAAGCCACATTAGCTATCAATCACTATAAGATTCTTCTGAGTCCTGGTGCGGCACTGCTGGTTAATGCAAGGTAGACTGCAAGGTTTGAGCTGTAAGGTCTGCAGTTCAAGCTCACCAGCCACTTCTCAGAAATCCTATAAGGGGTCTCTATGAATCGGATCCCACTTGATGGCATATAACATAACAATAAAATCAAAGACTCTTCATTCTTAGCATTCAGTTTCTCTACTTCATTCTTGGATCAACTATCAACACTCACGGAAGCAGCAGTCAAGATATCAAACGACGTATTGCATTAGCCAAATTTGCTGCACAAGACTTTTTTTAAAGTGTTGAAGAGCAAAAATGTCAGCTTGAGGACTAAGGTGCGGCTGACCCAAACCATGTATTTTCAATAACCTCATATGCATGCTAAATCTGGAAAGTGAAATGAAAGACCATAGAAGAATTGATGCTTTTGAGTTATGGTGTTGGAAGAGAATATTGAAAGTGCCATGGACTGCCAAAAGAACCAATAGATCCATTTTGGAAGAAGTGCAGTCAGAGTGCTCCTTAAGGCCAGGTTGGCCAAATTTCATCTCTCATACTTTGGGCATATTGTCAGGAGGGACCAGGCTCTGGAGAAGGATATCATGTTTGGTAAGGAGGAGGGTCAGAGAAAAAGAGGAAGACCCCCAATGAGATGGATTGGCCAAGTGGCAGCATTGATGGACTCAAGCGTGGTAACAGTAGTGAGGTTGCCCAGGATCGGGCAGTGTTTTGTTCTGCTATGAATAGGGTCACTATGAGTTGGTAACGACACAATGGCACCTGACAACAACAAAACATTAACTATAAGGACGCCCAATATAGCTAGTGAATATGCCCTCATGGATTAACACAAACTGTCATGCTAAGCTCTTAGCCAATTGTTGTTGCTGTTAAGTGCTGTGGAGTCGACTCCAACCCATATCAACCCTGTATAGGGTTTCCCAGGAGCAGCTGGTGAGCTTGAACCACCCATTTTGCAGTTCAAATGACTTTGCAGTATGGCACATTAACCCACAGCACCACACTATAGCCAGCACAAATTCACTACCCATGTATGTGAACCATTTTGAAATGATTCCTCTATTTTCTTGTTTTGGTAAGTGCTTACTTACAGTGACTATGCATAGCATTTTTGAGGAGAGACTAGTGGATTTTAACCATTAACTTTGTGGTTCTAAACAATCTGGTGGTAAAATCAAAAAAGTTGTTGTTGTTGTTGTTACTTGCCATCGAGTCGGTGCTGACTCATGGTGACCTTATGAACAGCAGAACGAAACACTGCCTGATTCTGGGCCAACCTCACTACTGTTGCCACACTTGAATGCATCGATGCTGCCACTTGGCCAATAAATTTCGTTTGGGAGTCTTCTTCTTTTTCTCTGACTCTCCACCTTTACCAAACATGATATCCCACTCTGGTTACTGGTCCCTCCTGACAATATGCCCAAAGTATGAGACACAAAGTTAGGTCATGTTGGCCTACAAGGAGCAATCTGGCCTACAAGGAGCAATCTGGCTGCACTTCTTCCAAAACGGATCTATTGGTTCTTTTGGCAGCCCATGGCACTTTCAATATTCTCCTCCAACACCACAACTCAAAGACATCAATTCTTCTACGGTATTCGTTATTCAGTGTCAAGCTTTCATATGCATATTAGGTTATTGAAAATACTATGGCTTGGGTCAGGCACACCTTAGTTCTTAAGGTGACATTTTTGCTCTTCAACACTTTAAAATGGTCTTGTGCAGCAGATTTGGCTAATGCAATGCGTAGTTTGATTTCTTGACTGCTGCTTCTATGGGTGTTGATAGTTAATCCAAGAAGAATGAAGTCATTGACAACTTCAATGCTGGTGAAGATGTGGAGAGACTGGGATGTTCCTGCATTGCTGGTGGGATTGCAAAATGGTCCAACCTCTCTGGAAAGCAATATGGTGCTTCCTCAGAATGTTGGAAATTGAAATATCTTATGATCCAGCAACCCCCCTACTTGGTATTTACCCACAAGAAATATGAGCCATAACACGAGTAGATATATGCACACCAATGTTCATAGCAACACTATTTACAATAGCAAAAAGACATAGACAGCCTAAGTGCCCATCAACTGAAGAATGTATAAACAAACTGTGGTACATAGACACAATGGAATATTATGCTACATTGAAGAATAACTAGGAAGCTGCAAGCCACTGTATAACATGGATGAAGCTTGAGGACATTATGTTGAGTGAAATTAGTCAATCACAAAAAGAGAAATATTGCATAGGACCACTACTGTAAAAGACTAAGAAAAAGAATCCATACTAAAGTGTGTGTGTGGGGTTCTTTACTGGTTACTGGGATGTGGGGGGTGGAGTGAGCAGAGGGAGGGGAAGGGGGAGCACAGGATAGGGAATAGAAACAGGACAGTCTGGGTGTTAGGGAGGGGGGCAATACATAAGAAGGGGGAGGAGAATGGAAAATCAAAGCAGCGGGGAAAACAATTAGGCAGGTTTGCATGGGCTAAGTGGGACAGAGGTAAATAATGATGTATGCACAACCTCGGAACAACAGGACTCTGGGATACAGGGATTCAGACATGGTTGGAATGGGCAAAAGGGGGAAAATAATGTTAAGATACTTGGCTTTTGAATCTTGGTTTTCCTGCATTACATTATAAAATAGACACTGGAGGAGGGGAGAAAGGAATAGCCAGAAATATCACCATAGAAAGCTTGTAAGTCCATCTTCTGCCTATAACTGATTGGAAACCTAAAATGTGACAATGTGCACAATCAAGGAGGCTTCCTGCAGAGTCTCTCCATTACATAAAACCATAGATGTAATCCTGAACCACATCTAGAGTCTTCTGAGGTGGCAAATATCCAACTGAAATTCTTGTTATTCTTCAAGTTAAACTGACCAGCCTGGAGCAGCTAGAAGAATAGAAGATACTTCTTGAAACACAGACTGACAGGAAAAGTACAACACAATAAAGGCAGTCTGATTGATTATTATAATAACAAGCAAGTTGCTCACCCTGGAGACATCAAGGCAAGTGGTCGGGTCCCCTCAGGACAAACCCCTTTCCAAGACTAACACTCAATGGGAATACACACTCTGATTGGTGATCAGGTTCATCATCAATAAGAGGAAGTGAGGGTAAAACAGAAATGAAGCTGCGAGCTAAACCCTACAACGTTCAATAGAGTCCTGTGAACCCAGGTGGAGACCTGGTTGGCCAGCAGTGTGGCAAAACCTGGGCACTCTTGGGCCCAGAGTCAGTGACATAGCCACAGAGGTTTAGAGTTGAGAGTGAAGCATCCACCTGATAAGAAGAGAGGGCATATGCACGAGAACACCCACACTTGCAGATAATACTCATTTGACCTGACTTCAATGACTGGATTATCAGAGTTCAACTAGGTGAATAAAAAAGAGGAAAAAAAAAGAGTAATCTGATACAATCTGATGAACTTGGCTTACACCTATGGATGCAGTAGCTCAAAAGAGGGAACAAATCTTTATAGCCAGGATCATTCCCACCCTCTCCATACACACAGGGATGGGCAACTTGGACATTGGCTACCCAAAATGTGGGGGTAGGGAGACGGGGAAGGACCTACAAAGGCAACAAGTGACTGGCTTAAAAGCTTTCAAGAGGAAGCCTGGATCCAGAGGGCACTGAGGAAAGTAGAATCTCCACTGATTAGTGTCCAATCTGTCTGGGTGGGGCTGATGAAAGGAGATGCGGATAGATCTCTTGTGATACAGTAGTGAATAATTGTTATCAGGACTGACTGTGAGGGTTGGAAATGTAAAGGTAGACATTTTGTAGTAAAAGGAGGGGAGTTATTGACTTTGCAGTGTAGGAGCAGAGGTCCCTGGAACCATCAAGGGAGAAGAGCGGAGAGCAGTACCCTACCCAGCAGTGACAACAAAGATGGAGGCAGAGAAGATGAAGTGGAGAGATGGAATGGTTGGGTACTTTAGACCCAGAGAGGGAGAGGAGTTGTGTGCTGATGACTGGGGTTCCAGCTTGCAGCTTATACTGTTTTGTTGGTTGATGATGCATGGAGGGGATTGTAACCATGGCAATGAAAAGATATACGGTAGGATGAATGTAAAGCTAATGTTATCCCATGTAAAATATCACATAATGCACAATAAAACATTTTAAAATGAAATAAAATAGCATGAACGGTTACTGAAAAAAATTGATAAATGATCTGGTGGACTACTGCTTTTCCTACAGTGCCACACCAGGCCTCCCTCTAACACCCGTCTAATCACTGCAGTTAAATTCTCATTGATAAGAGATGAGAAACTGCACCCTATCCAAACAACTCATCCAAAAAAAGCATGGTCTAAATACACTGTTGTTTTTAGTTATCAAGTTCAGGGATAGTTGGTTATGCATCTGGTAGCTTGATAACCAGAATACTGAATAAGGATTTTATAAACAAATAAAATGAAAACTCCTCTAAACAAGAAAACAGCTGGCTTTGTATAAGCTGTTATCCTACATGTAACATCTCCTTTATTTTTAAGTGCTGTTGAATAAATTCGGATTCAGAGTGACTCTCTATAGGATTTCCAACGAGTGACTGGTGGGTTTGAACCACTGAACTTTAGGTTAGCAGTTCCGTGCTTATCCTACAAGTTCCACAAATCTAGTTATAAGAGCTACATGCATGATATCTTCAGAGATGGTTTAATACTAGGAGTCGTTGCATCTAGTGTACCAATGCTATATTGTTGTCTTTAAGTGCTGTTGAGTTAGTTCTGACTCACCGACCCTGTACAGGGTTTCTGACGAGCAGTTGGTAGCTTTTAACTGCTAGCCTTGTGGTTCGCAGTCTAGTGTTTATCCTATAGTGCCATACCAAGAGCCTTTAATTAATAAATTTTCTTTACTTACATTGGAAGCTTGGACCTTTAGATCTCTCTTCACCAGTGGAACTCCCAGAGGAGAGGAGAGTGTGCATTGTTGAGGACAAATGTACTGGCTGAGACTTAAGTGTCCTCTGCACCACCTACTGATGCCTCAGTGGCTAATCTTCATCTGCAAATAATTCAGAAACAGGGCAGATTCTCTGGATTTTAAAATGGGAACTAAAACCCATCCATCTTCTCCTGATGGCTAAGCAGGCTATTATTACCAGGTCAGATGATTTAATAGGCCGGGGATGGAAAGGCACATGTTGATAATTAAACACTCCAAATTTCCATTTCAAAATGTCCTTTAAAAACATGACTCAGGTTGGTTTGCTTTCCAAGCCCTCTCCTCCTCTGCTTCTTAAATTCTGGGTTGTGTTCAGACATCCAGATACATTTTTTTGGTGCAGAGAAATGATGCATTTCAAACCAAATCTCAACATGTTTCAATTCATAAGTGTATGTACAGGATTTTTGAGTGGTCTAAACAGTTAACCTGCTTAGCTCCTAGTAGAAAGTCTGGAAGGTCAAGTCCATCTATATATATGCCAGAAGAAAGGGCTAGTCATCTGATAATGAAAAATCACCTATTGAAATTTCTAGAGAGTACAGTTCTACTCTAACACATGAGGGGTCTCTATGAGTTAGAATTAACTTGAAAGCAACTGGTTTCTGGTTAAAAAATAATTCACACCACTTCTTCAGCAAATTGAGATTAACTTTCAACAGATGGTGGTACAGTTGTATGAGAAGTGTGTTCTAGTTCTTGGGTTTTTTAGTGGCTTTTTGACCTTAAACAAATTAGAGCATCTTTGATGCCTTGATTTGGTCATTTGTAAGTGAGGAATACATGATTGTAAGGTTCTAAGAAGTTCTGGTGTGGGGCTGTCCGATGATGTAATAGACCACAAGGCTGGTTTGAAATGCAAGGTGGATGATTCAAATTCACCAGCCACTCCTTGGAAACCATATACAGTGTCTCTTTGAGTGGGATCCGACTCAATGGCACTTAACAACAATAACAACTAGACTCCTCCAGACAACAAATTTTATTGTCAAACAATCCTTTTCTCAAGTATAAATTGGCTTACAAGGTGGTTGAGGTCATTGGTACCTGATGATTATGCTTTAGACATCTACTTCATTTTTCAGTCCTTTTAACTTATAATATTACCTGATATTATTTATTATTTTTTAAAATGTTTTATTGTGAATTATGTGGTAGTTTACATGGGAGAACATTAGCTTTACATTCATCCTATAGTATATCCTTTCATTGCCATGGTTACAATCCCCTCCATGCATCATCAACCAACCCTGCAAGCCTGCCCTTCCCCTCCCCCCCCCCATCAGAATACAGCCCCTCTCCCTCTCTGGGTCTAAAGTCCCCAGCTGCTCCATTGCTCCACTTCATCGTCTCTTCCTCCATCTCAGGCATCATTGCTTCTCTGGGTAGGGTCCCACTCTCCGCTCTTCTCCCTTGATGGTCTCAGGGACCTCCGCTTCTACACTGCAAAGTTAATCACTCCCCTCCTTGCTACAAAATGTCTACCTTTGCATTTCCAACCCTCACAATCAGTCCTGATAACAATTATACATTATTGTATCACAAAAGACCTATATGCTTTTCCTTTCATCAGCCCCGCCTAGACAGATTGGATGCTACTCAGCGGGGATTCTACCTTCTTCCATGCCCTCTGGATCTAGGTTCCCTCTTGAAAGCTTTTAAGCCAGTAACTTGTTGCCTTTGAAGAGCCCCCCGACCTCATTTTGGGTAACCAATGTCCAAGTTGCCTATCCCTTTCTACTCTGTGTATGGAGGGAGTGGGAATGATCCTTGCTATAAAGATTTGTTCCCTCTTTTGAGTTACTGCATCCATAGGTGTAGGTCAAGTTCATCAAATTGTATCAGCTTGCTCTTTTTTTCCTCTTTTTTATTCTTCTAGTTGAACTCTGATCATCCAGTCATTGAAGTCAGGTCGAATGAGTATAATCTGCAAATGTGGCTGTTCTTGTGCATATGCCCTCTCTTCTTATCAGGTGGATGCTTCACTCTCCACTCTAGTCCTCTGTGGCTATGTCACTGACTCTGGGCCCAGGAGTACCCAGGTCTTGCCACACTGCTGGCCAACCAGGTCTCCAGCTGGGTTCACAGGAGTCTATTGAATGTTGGAGGGCTTAGCTTGCAGCTTCATTGCTGTTTTTCCTTCACTTCCTCTTATCGGTGATGAATGTGGTCACCAATCAGAGTGTGTATTCCCATTGAGGCTTAGTCTTGGAAGGGGTTTTTTTCTAAGGGGACCTGACCACTTGCCTTGGTATCTCCTGGGCATGCAAGTTGCTTGTTCTTATAGTAATCAGTAGGTCTGCCTATATTGTTTTGTATTTTTCCTGTTGGTCTTTCTTTCAAGAAGTATCTTCTGTTTTTCTAGCCGCTCCAGGCTGGTCTGCCCATCTTTTCAAGAGGAAGTTTCCCACCTCTGAATATTCTGGATGCTGTTTAGGATTCCACCTATAGTTTTATGTAATGCAGAGGCTCCGCAGGAAGCTTCCTTCACTGGGCATGTTGTAGCCCCATTTTAGGTATTCCAATCAGAAGGATCTCTGGTAGCATAGTGGTTATGAATCGGGTTGAGAACTGAAAGGTCAGCAGTTCGAAACTATCAGCTGCTCCATGGGAGAAAGATGAGGCTTTCTGCTCCCGTAAAGATTTACAGCCTCGGAAAGCCTGTACAGGGTCGCTATGAGTCGGAACTGACTCCACAGCACATAACAACAACACCAACAATCAGTTATAGGCAGAAGATGGATTTACAAGCTTTCTATGGTGATATTTCTGGCTATTCCTTTTTCTCTCTCTCCAGTGTCTATTTTTAATGTAATGCAGGAAAACCAAGATTCAAAAGCCAAGTATCTTAACATTATTTTCCCCCTTTTGCCCATTCCAACCATGTCTCAATCCCTGTATCCCAGAGCCCTGTTGTTCCAAGGTTATGCATACATCTTTATTTGCCTCTGTTCCATTTAGCCCATGCAAACCTGCCTAATTGTTCTCCCATCCACTTTGTTCTTCCCTTCCCCTTTCCCTTCTTGTATATTGCCCCCCATCTTTAGCACCAAAACTACCCTGTGTCTATTCCCTACTCTGTGCTCCACATTCCAGTCCCTGCCCTCACCCCATCCCCCACATGCCAGAAACAAGGAAAGAATCCACCCCACCCCACCCCTTTAGTATGTCTTCTTTTTCTTAGTCTTTTACAGTAGTGGTCCTTTGCAGCACTTCTCCTTTTGTGACTGACTAATTTCACTCAACATAATATCCTCAGTGTTCATCCATGTTATGCGGTGGCTTGCAGCATCCTTGTTATTCTTCACCTGATATTATTATTTTTTTTAATTATTGCTATCTTCATCATGTTGTTGTTGTTAAGTGCTATTGAGTTAGTTTTCAACCATAGCGACCCTGTATATGACTTCAAAGGAGCAGCTGGTGAGTTTGAACAATCAATCTTACAGTTCAAACCTACTTTGCAGTCCAGCACATTACCCATAGTGCCACACCATGAGTCCATATCTTCATCATAGTAAACATTTATTTTACTAATAACAATGTACCAAGAATGGTGCCAACTGCTTTTCATTTAATCTGGTCCATTACCCCAACAATTCATTGAGGTAAAGATATAATTAATCTTATTTTACATATGAAAAGATTGGTCTGGAATCAACAGCTTAGTTTCATACACAAGAGTGATAGAGCTTGGAAACAAATTCATGTCTGTCTGATGCCAAAACACATAATCTTTCATTTATTTCCTATACAAGTATTATATTAATGCTTTTCATCAGCCGAAGTACCAACAAGGGCTTTTAAAGCAAAAATGTTTACTTATCCACCTACTATGACTAGAAACAAGGAGCTCTGGTAGCGTAGTGGTTATGAATTGGCTGCTAATCTCACCTAGCAGTTCGAAACTACCATCTGTTCTGTGAGAGAAAGATGAGGCTTTCTGCTCCAGTAAAGATTTACAGCCTCGAAAATCCTGTAAAGTGTCTCTATGAGTCGGAACTGACTCCACGGCACATAACAACAACAACATGACTAGAAACCATGCAAAATTTTCTGTAAAAAGGCAGCAGACTCAGTGAAAAGGGTTGTTGTGCATGGGGCAATGTTTGCATTTATCCCTTGGGTGACTCTTTTTCCAATCTCAGCTTGTAATGGGCTTCAGAAGGATGTTTACCTGTGCTTTATTGACTATGCAAAGGTTTTCGATGTGTGGATCATGACAAGCTATGGACAACATTGAGAAGTATGAGTATTCCAGAACACTTAATTGTACTTCCGAGAAATCTGTACCTAGACCTAGAAGCAGTTGTTCAAACAGAACATGGGAACACTGAATGTTTTAAAATTGGGAAAGGTGTAAGACAGGGTTGTATTCTT
>NW_006408607.1:2557973-2558529 GCF_000296735.1 Chrysochloris asiatica | reverse complement strand
TTCAACTAGAGTGCTCCTTGGAGGCCAGGATGGCCAAACTTCATCTCTCATACTTTGGATATATTGTCAGGTGGGACCAGTCACTGAAAATGGATATTATGTTTGGTAAGGTGGAGGGTCAGAGAAAAAGAGGAAGACACCCAGCATGATGGACTGACCAAGTAGCAGTATCAATGGACTCAAGTGTGGCAATGGTAGTGAGGTTGGCCCAGGATCGGGCAGTGTTTCATTCTGCTGTGCATAAGTTTGCTAAGAGTTGGTACTGACTACCGACTCAATGGCACCTAACAACAACAATAAATAATTCAATGATATTTAACAGATTAACTTGAATGAAGCCAGCCAGGGAAAAGAGCAGAAGCCAATGAGTATAGATTCACTGTAGGAGACACTGCTCATAATTCAACATTCGTATGCTTTTGCTTCCCATACCAATTCTTTGTGCTCCTGCTCAGCTTTTATAGAGTTTGAACTCCCTTGGCTATTCACTGCCACTCTTCTTGGAATCAGCGATCTTGTACAGAGACCTGAAAGTGTTAGGAGTTTATGTGCTCTT
>NW_006408607.1:2550152-2556350 GCF_000296735.1 Chrysochloris asiatica | reverse complement strand
CTCACCAGCTGGTCTTTGAAACCCTACACAGGGTCACTATGAGTAGGAACTGACTTATTGGCACACAACCACCACCACCCCACCATCCCAGACCCAAAGAGTACTGGTGACTTAATAGTTCATTGTTTGGCTGCTGACCAAAAGGTCATCAGTAGCGCCATAGTAGTAAAGATCTAGAAATCTGCTCCCTTAAAGATTATCGTCTACAAAACCCTATGGGACAGAAGTACTTTTGTCACATGGGAGTCACTAAAAGTTAAAATTGATTTGATATTCCTATAACCTACATCCCAGATCTATTCTAAGTGTTTTCGTGGTTGTTAAGTGGTGTTGAGTCAGATCTGACTCATAGCACTGTTGTATAGGGTGTCTGAGGAGTGGTTGTTGAGTTTGAACCACTGCTTTTGTGGTTTAAACTGACCTTGCAGTCCAGTTGATTATCCTACAGCACCACACCAGGACTCCTGGGCTAAACGATTTGTGTTTTAACAATTTGTGTTTCGGATACATTTGAATTATGGTGCTGGAGAAGAATAATAAAATTACCATGGGACTGCCAGAAGAACAAACCAGTCTGGTAGAAGAAGTACAGCTAAGAATGTACCTTAGAAGCCAGGATGGCCAGACTTTGCCTTTCATACTTTGCACATATTATCAAGAGGGATCAGTCCCTGGAGAAGAACATCATACTTGGTAAAGTGGAGGATCAGCAAAAAAGCAGAAGACCTCCCAAAGAACTGGATTGTTACAGTGGCAATGGCAATGGCTCAGGCGTAACAATAGTTTTGAAGGTGGCACATGATTAGCAGTGTTTCCTTCTACTGTGTATAGGATTGCTAAGAGCTGGAACTGGCTCCACACAACCTAACAACAGCAACAACATCAACAGTGCATTTTTCTACAGAGGCAGTCAGTTTTCTTCTGAGAAGCCAGCCACTGCAAACTCAAAGGAGCACAGTTCTGTGCTGACTATAAGGGTGTCTCCATGTGTTAAAACTGACTCCAAGGCAATTAATTTAAAGAGGCAATACTTGCTCAGTGGTTGGAGGGCAATTCTACAATAAGAAAATATAAGAAAAGAAAATCCAATTATGATCTTACAAAAGTAGTTTAAGTAGACCAGTAACTTATTCCTCCATGGTAAATTCCAAAGTTCACCCAGAGAAATTCTTATTAGTTTGTCTAGAATGAAGCTAGCACATCAGAATTTGTAAAAACTTTAAAAGGGAATTATGATGCATAGCTAGTAGTTAAAACCAGTGTCCTAGCCCTTTATATTTGTGAAAAAGTTCAGGGATTTTATAGTGATAGGTAATGGAAAAGACTACATTCAACTTGTGAAAAGCTAAAATGCCTTCTTTTAGTATTCTGAATGTATTGTCTATGATTTGTCAATCTACCTCTTCTGTAAGCACCTGAAATGACCCCATCTCTGATGGGGTTGAAAACCCATCTCTTAACTCCCACAGTGGTGGCTACTTATTAAGTCCTTAATAAATACAAGAAGATTGGTAGAATGGAATCCTGTATTGTTTACTTCATCCCCTTTGCTTCAACAACTACACAAATAAAAAATCAATACATATACATGATTAATTCTCTTCTGTGATAGATATAAGTAATGAATGCATGTTGGAAATGTTACTGCCTCTAAACTTGCAGTGTAGAGCCTGAGGCTGGGCTAACCGAATAATGGAACCATTGAAAGGCAAACTCAGCCTCTATTTAATTAGTTTCTATGTTCTTTATTCTTTCCTTTGTACTTGGGCTGCTTAGTAAAACAACTCCAATGAAAACAAGCCACTTGATACAGCAAAGCTTATCTAGGGCTGCTGTTAGAAGTTCTAAGATTGGAAAGGCAATGAAAAGGAGTTTCCTTCCTTCCTGTTGGGTAAGCACTGGCCTGCTAACCACAAGGTTCAGACTCACCAGTTGCTCCTTATTGCTGTTAGGTGCCACTGACTCATAGTGACCCTCTGTACAGCAGAATGAAACAGTGCCCAGTCCCATGCCAATCTCACAATCTTTGCTAAACCTGAGCCCGTTGCTCGCCACCACTGTGCTAATCCATCTCTTTGGGTGTCTTCCTCTTTTTCTCTGAGCCTCCACTTTACCAAACATGATATCCTTCTCCAGTAACAGGTACCTTCTGATAATGTGTCTGAAGTATGAGAGATAAAGTCAGGCCATCCTACCTTCCAAGAAGAATTCTAGATGTACTTCTTCCAACACAGACTTGTTTGTTCTTTTGGCAGCCCATGGCCTTTTCAATATTCTCCTCCAACACCATAACTCAAATGCATCAATTCTTCTATGATCTTCCTTATTCACTGTCCAATTTCCACATACATATGATCTTACTGAAAATACCATGGCTGGATCAGGCACACCTTAGTCCTCAAACTGATATCTTTCTCTTTACTTTAAAAATTTTGCCTAATATGTCATTTGAATTCTTGACTGCTGCTTGGAAACCCTAAATAGGGTCACTATGAATTAGAACCAACTCAAAGGCACTTAACAACATACGTGCATTACAGATGGAAAGTTAGAAAAGGCATTCGTCGATCCTTTGTCCCTTGCCATCACTTTCAACCCTTGCAACTTTACTTTGTAATGTCAAAAACAAAAGAAATCACAACTGCCAACAAAAAGGCTTTAGAATGTCAGGATTCTAAGATATACATTATAAAAATAATAATCTGAAAGTCACAGCCTCTTTCTCACCAATTCCTGCCACCAAATCAGAGTAAAACCACTCACATGCCACTAAATTCCCCCAAATAACAGTTTCCTATCTGTCCATTATCAGATTTTTCTATTAAGCCCAGCATAGCATGACTTTTTTGAGAGATAAATTCCACCCCCAGCATTTCTTTAATAATCTTTTTATACTTTCTTGTTATCTCCTCTTGCTACTCTTATTTGATAGTGCCACTTAAATCAGTCTTTTCACAAGGTTACTCAAATTAAACATTCGTTAGCTCAATAAGTAGCTACAGAAAACTACTGACAGTATCCAGTAAGATAAGTATCCACACACTGAACTTTTGAGATTTCTTTATTGCTGACGTGATTGTCTCAAGGAAATGTTTTTGAAAGACCATCTGACTTGCTTTCTGTGTGTTGCCAAATATTAACGCTTCTTGTGCCATTCTACCTGTGTGGTATTAGTAATTGGCTAGACTTCATTTACTTTTTAATAAAGCAAATTTAATATTTATATTTTCTATTTGGGTTTAAGTGACTGAATCTCCACACTCAGCATTTCCTTTCAATTAAACAATAACAAAAATTAAAGAAAAAAAAATCATTTGTAGTCTTAGTGTTGGAAATATTTATGCAACTGATTAACAAAAGTTTGGTGGTTTGAACCCCTCTAGAAGTTTCTTAGAAGATAGCCCAGTGATCTGCTTCCAAAAGGTTACAGCTATGAAGATGTACAGTGCTGCTTTGTACACCAGAAGTCAATATGAATCATAATTAACTCAATGGCATCTAACAACAGCATAACATAGTCTTCTATGTAATACTAAACTAATTTATTCACTCCTGGTGTGGCGCTCTGGGTTAATGTGCTGAACTGCAAAGTCAATTTGAACCACAAGGTTAGCGGTGCAAGCTCACCAGCCGTTCCTTGGAAACCTTATACAAGGTTGCTATGGGTCAGAACTGACTTGCGGACACTTAAGAACAACAACAAGCGATAATACCTGGAGTCCTGGTGTGGCACTGTGGGTTAATGTGCTGGACTGCAAAGTCGGCTTGAGCCACAAGGTCGGTGGTGTATCTCTGTACATACCTTCCATATTCTTTGATGTTTATTGATGCTTTCATCATCACTTGATATTTTGCCCCTGGAATCCTTCAATATTTCAAGTTGACACTTGAATTATTTCTTCAATTCATTCAGCTTAAGAAATATTGAACATGTTTTTTATTTTATTTTATTTTTTTTGTGGCACAAGCACTCTTTAAAGTGTTCAAGAGCAAAGGCATCAGTTTGAAGGCCAAAGTGTGCCTGCCCGAAGCCATGGTATTTTCAATAGCCTCATATGAAAGTGAAAGTTGGATAATAAATAAAGACCATAGAAGAACTGATGCATTTGAGTTATGGTGTTAGAGGAGAATTTTTAAAGCACCATGGACTTCCAGAAGAACAAATAAATCTTTGTTGTACAGCCAGAGCTCTCCTTAGAAGCTAGGATGGCTAGACTTTGTCTCTCATACTTTGGGCATACTGTTAGGAGGGATCATTCCTTGGAGAAGGAGATCATGCCTGGTAAAGTAGAGGGTTAATAGAAAAGAGGAAGACCCCACAATGAGATGGATTGGCATAGTCAATAGCAATGAATTCAAGCATAGCAAAGTTTATGAGGTTGGCAAAGGACTGGGCAGTGTTTCATTCTGTTGTGCATAACATCACTATGAGTCAATAGTGACTGGATAGCAACTAACAACAACAACAACCCCAGGTATTTGCCCATTTCATTGAAAGGCTTGAGTTTGTTTTCTTGAGCTGCCCTTTGAAATTTTCTATTTAGCTCTTTTACTTCCCTGTTTCTTCCATTTGCTTTAGCATTTTTGCAGAACAAGTTTCAGAGTCTCTTCTGACATCCACTTTGGTATTGTCTTTCTTTTCTCTCTTTTTAATGATCTTTCACATTCTTTCTATATCATTTTCTTGATGCCATCCCACACCTCTTCTGGTTTTCAGCAGTTAGTGTCCAATGCATGAAATCCATTTTTGGAATGGTCTCTGAATTCAGGTGGGATATGTTTAAGGTCATATTTTGGCTCTCCTGGACTTCTTTTGATTTTCTTCACCTTCAGCCTGAATTTGCATGTAAACAATTGATGGTCTGTTCCATAGTTTGCCCCTGGCCTTGTTTTGATGGATGATACAGAGATTTCCACCAACATTTCCCATATATGTTGTCTATTTGATTCTTGCACATTCCATCTTGAAGTCTGTGTGTATAATCACCTTTTTTTTTTTTAATTTAAGTTTTTATTATGAATTATGTGTTAGTTTACATGGGTGAATTTTATCTTTACATTCATCCTATTGTACTTTGTTTCATTGCAATAATCACAATACTCTGTATGCATCATCAAACACCCAAAGGGTACAACCCACACTCCTGCCCCCCCACCCCATCCCAGCACACAACCTCTCTCCCTCCCCGAGTCCAGAGTCCCTAGCCGTTCCTTCTGTTCATGTCATTGCCTCTCTCTCCTTCCCTAGTGTCACTGCCTCTCCAGACATGGTCTCGCGCTTTGCTTTTCTCCCTTGATGGTTCCAGGGATCTCAGTTCCTGAACTGTGAAATCAGCTGTTCCCCTCCTTTTGTTACCAAGTATTTACATTTACTTTTCCAACACTGACTGTCAGAACTGATAGCAGTCACTCCCTATTGAACCACAGGAGTCCTTTCCCCCTCACCTTTTATTAACCCCATCCAGATAAGTTGGAAACAATTCAGTGGAGGTTCTATCTTTCTCTGTATCCTCTGGAGCTATGTTCCGTATTGAAAGCTTGTAAGCCAGTCACTTCTTGCCTTTGTATTTCCTCCATTTTGGGTAGCCAATGTCTAAGCTTCCCCTCTCTGTTGACCCTGTGTACCAAGGGGGTGGGAATGATCCTCACTGTAGGGATTTGTCCGCTCCTTTGTCATACTACATCCACAAGCATAGGTCAAGATCATCCACTTACAGTGGGTGACTCCTTTGTTTTGTTTTTGTTGTTGTTGTTGTTTTCCCTCTTCTTTCTTCCTCTAGTCGTGTTCTGATCAACCAGTCATTGATGCCAGAACAAATGGGTACCATTTGCAAATGTGGGTGTACTTGTGCATCCCCTCTCACTTTATATCAGCTGTATGCTTCACACTCCATTCTAGTCCTCTGGGGCCACGTCCCTGCTCCAGGCCCAGGAGTCCCCAGGTCCCATCATACTGCTGGTTAACCAGGTCTCGATCCAGGTAACAGAAGCCTATTGAATGTGGTCGGACTTAGTTCACAACTTCATTGTTGTTTTACCCCTTCTTCCCCTTATCTGTGACCAACATGGTCAGCAGCAGGACCATATGCCTGCTAGTATATTCCATTTGAGTTTCAGTCTTGGAAGGGGTTTGCCTTGAGTGGACCTGACCACTTGCCTGATGGCTCCTTGGGGAACAACTTGCTTGTTCTTGTAGTA
>NW_006408607.1:2548231-2549422 GCF_000296735.1 Chrysochloris asiatica | reverse complement strand
TAAGCATAATGTCCTCATGTTCATCCATGTTTTGCAGTGGCTTGCTGCTTCCTTGTTATTCTTCAGGGTAGCGTAGTATTCCATTGTATGTATGTACCAAAGATTGTTTATCCATTCTTCCATAGATGGGCACTTAAGCTGTCTCCATCTTTTTGCTATTGTAAATAGTGCTGCTATGAACATTGGTGTGCATATATCTACTAGCATTATAGCTTGCATTTCTTGTGGATAAATATCAAGTAAAAGAATTACTTGATCATAAGGTATCTCTATTTCCAACCTTCTGAGGAAGCACACTATTGTTTTCCAGAGTGGTTGAACCATTTTGCAATCCCACAAACAATGTGGTAGGGTCCTAGTCTCTCTACATCCTTGCCACACTAATTGTCCTCTACTTTTTTGATCTTAGTTGTTATTGCTAGTGTGAGATGATATCTCATTGTTGCTTTTATTTGCATTTCTCTAATGGCTAGTGATCATGTACATTTCTTCATATCTTTGTTGGTTGCCTGGATCTCCTCCTTGGTGAAGTATCTATTCATGTCCTGTGCCCATTTTTTAATTGGCTTATTTGTCCTTTTCTTGTAGAGGTGTTGTAGGTTCCTATGTATTTTAGAAATTAATCCCTTGTCTGATGTGCCATTGCAAAAGATTTTTCCCATTCTGTGGACTCCCTTTTTACTCTTTTGATGGAAGTTTTTGATGCACATAAGTTTTAATTTTTAGTACGTGCCATTGGTCTATTTTGTCTATTTTTTTGTGTGTACAAAATGTTTGGTAGTCTGTGTATGCCCTATATTAGAACTCTCACATTTTTCCCTATTTTTTCATTGATGATCTTTGTAATTCTGGGATTCACATTTAGGTCTTTAATCCATGCTGAGTTGGTTTTTGTACAAGGCGTGAGGTAAAGGTATTGTTTCAGTATTTTGCATATCGCTTTCCAATTCTGCCAGCACCATTTGTTGAAGAGAGCATCTCCTCTCCACACAATATACTTAGGTACTTTGTCAAAAATCACTTGTGGTTGGATTAATTTCTGGATTCTCAATTCAGTTCCATTGATCAATATATCTTTCATTAAACGACTACCAGGCTGTTTCGACCACTGTAGCTGTGTATAGTAAATGGTATTGTTTTTCTGATGTCCTTTTCAGCACTGTCATTATTGGTATAGAGGAATCCAACTGA
>NW_006408607.1:2538598-2546999 GCF_000296735.1 Chrysochloris asiatica | reverse complement strand
TTTAGTCCAGAGCCATAAGTTTTTGTTTCTTCAGTTTATTCTGAGATACCTTTTTCTTCTGTGCAATCTCTTCTTCTGGTTTAGGAACAATTTGTTTCTTTTCAATGAGGATCATCTCAATACGGCAGGGGGAGCTCATGTAGGGGTTGATGTGACCATGAGTTCTGTAAATTCAGCAGCACATCTTGGGAGTTTTGTTGACCTGGATAGGCTCAATGACCAGAGAATCCATGTTTAAACCCTTAAAGTTCAGCATTGCTCTCTGCATTATAAGTATGTGCAGGAAATATTCAGTGCTCTTTTTGGGCCACTGACCCTGTGTCCAACCCCACTGTTTGTCCTGGGCACACCTACCAATGCCACCATTGTAACGTCAGAATGGTACACATTGTTTCTGCAAAGTGAATCTTTAAGGTACTTGGTGGCTTTCTGGATATGCATACTCTTTATGGCCTGGGCAGTCTCACAGGTGTTCTTAAAATGGACCCAGAGATTTGAACCTTTGGATTTGCATGATTTGGTAGGGTTTTCTGGGTCAAGTGAGTAGTGAACCATTTTGTGAGTTTACCTCAGGCTGCTTTTGGAAAGGGCTCCCTCTTTTCATTTGTTAGGTTTGCCAATGGTTTGTAAATTCTATTAATCCTTTCAAAGAACGAGCTTCTTGTCCTGTTCATTTTTTCCATAGTTTTACTGTTTTCGATCTTATTTATTTCTGCTCTGATCTTTATTATTTTTCAGTTGGTGACTGTAGGTTACCTCTGTTGATCTGTTTCTAGTAGCTGGAGATGTGTTAATGTGTTAATTTTTATTCCTTTTTCTTTTTGGATGTGTGCATTTATCACAATAAATTGTCCTCTCAGCACCACTTTTGCAGTGCCCCAAAGATTTTAATATGTTGGTTTTTGTTCTCATTTTTGTTTCTATGAACTTTCTGAATCACGTTTAATTTCTTCTATTATCCAGTTGCTCTTCAACAGGGTCTTATTTAGTCTCCATGCATTAAACTTTATTTCCTTGTTCTTCTTATTGTTGATTTCTAGTTTTATGGCATTGTGGTCTGAAAAGATGATTTGTAGTATTTTGGTGTTTGTAAATTTATGGAGGCTTGCTTTGTGACCTAACACACGGTCAATTCTTGAGAATGTTCCATGTGTACTGGAAAAGAATGTATAGTGTGCTGTTATTCGGTTGAATGTTCTGTACATGTCTATGAGGTCATGATGGTTGATTGTGCTGTGTAATTCTTCTGTAGCTTTGTCGAGTTTCTTTCTGGCTGTTCTATCCTTTTTCAAAATTGGCATATTAAAATCCCCACTATAATTGTAGGCTATCTATTCTAGTTGTTGTTGTTGTTGTTAGATGCCATTGATTCAGTACTGACTCATAGTGACCTTATGCACAGCAGAACAAAACACTGCCCAATCTTGGGCCAACCTCACTACTGTTGCCACACTTGAGCCCATCAATGCTGCCACTTGGCCAGTCCATCTCATTGGGGGTTTTCCTCTTTGTCTCTTCCCATCCACCTTACCAAACATGATATCCTTCTCCAGTGACTGGTTCCTCCTGACAATATGTCCGAAATATGAGAGATGAAGTTTGGCCATCTTAGCTTCCAAGGAGCACTCTGGCTTTATTTCTTCCAAAACGGATCTATTTGTTCTTAGGCAGCCTGAGACACTTTCACTATTCTCCTCCAACACCATAACTCAAAAGCATCAATTCTTCTATGGTCTTCCTTATTCACTGTCCAGCTTTCACATGCATATAAGGTTATTTAAAATACTGTGGATTACTTTATATATCTTGGTGCTCTTTCATTTGGAGTGTAGATGTTAATTATCGTTATGTCATCTTGTTCAATTGACCCTTTAATCATGAGACAGTGTCCTTCTTTATGTCTTATGGTGGTTTTTGCCTTAAAGTTTATTTTATCAGAGATTAGTATTACCACCCCTGCTTGTTTTTTTTATTGCTGTTAGGTTGGTACATATTTTTTCCATCCTTTAACTTTTAGTCTGTTTTTGTTTTTGTGTGTAAGGTATGTCTCTTGCAGGCAGCATGTTGAAGGATCTTGATTTTTTATCCATTCTGCCACTCTCTTTCTCTTCACTAGTGCATTTAATTCATTGACATTCAGTGTAATTATTGGTAGGTATGGATTAGCTGCTGTCATTATGTTAATTTTTTTGTGTGGTGCTGTTTGTTCCTTTGTTCTGTATGTCTTCTTGTGTTGCAATCATGCTTTTTGTGCTATTTCTTGTTGGTTTCTTCTTTGTTTTAAAGTTTCCTTGTTCTGCTTGGATCTTCATTTTCTGGTAAGTTGTGAAGTATTAATTTTCATTAGGGTTACTGTATTGTCTGTTTAGTTTTCCCTGCATTTAAGACAGTCTATGGTATCCTGCCATCTACTCGACCTTCTTACCACCTGGGTCTGTGTTCCTATATCTTTTCTTTTTATGATATTGTTAATATTTTGATCTTTGGTTGGCCTCACATGTCCTTTGAGTTCATTGTTGTAATTTTGTTCCATTTTGAACTCTGCTATCCATCGACCAAGTTCCAGGTGGCGTTGCCACGCCTATCAATCTCTGGTTGTTGTCTGTTCTTGCTGGTTTTCATTCCAACAAACTCACTTTAGAATGTTTTGAAGTGCTGGATTGGCTTTAACAGAATCTCTTAGTGTATGTTTATCCTGAAATGTTTTGACTGCACCATCGTATTTGATTGACAGTTTTGCTGGATAAATGATTCTCTGGTTGGCAGGTTTTTGTTTTGTTTTGTTTTGTTTTTCCTTTAGTGTTTTACATATGTTTCCCCATTGCCTTCTTGTCTGCATGGTTTCTACTGAGAAATCAGGGCTTAATCTGATTTGCTTGTCTTTGTAGTTGACACATCTCTTTTCTCTGGTTGCTTTTAGGATTCTCTAATTGTCTTTGATTTTGGAGAGGTCGATTATGAAATGTTTGGTGATTTTCTTTTGGGGTCTATCCTTCCTGGGGTCCTTTCAGCTTCTTGAATGTTTATCTTCTCTCCCTTCAAGATGTTAGGAACATTTTCTTCCAGAGGCTGTTAATTATCTCTTCTGTGGACTTCTGTGATTCTTCCTGTTCTGGAATGCCAATAATTCTTAAGTTGTTCCTCTTCATGTTATCCAGCATAAATCTTAGACTCTTCACATTTTTTAATCCTTTTTTTCTGCTTGCTGTCCTATCTTAGCAGTACTGAGAGATTTGTCTTCCAGCTCTCTGGTTCTGGCTTCCATCTCTTCCATTCTGCTCCTTTGCCCTTTCAGTGTATTGTCCATTTCTGTATTTTATTATTAATCATCTGAACCTCTTTTTCCAGGTTTTGAGTTGTTTCCAATGCCATATCTATCTTGTTTAATTGCTCCTGAGCACTTTCCTGACTTTTTCCTTATTTTAGTTCACCACTTTTCAGAACATTTGAATTTGTTTCCATATTATACTTCTGAATTCCTTCTCAGGCAGATCCAGAGCCTGCTCTTCTACTTGAAAGTCTCTGTCTGCTTCCAGCTTTTTTGTATCAGTTACTTTTCTCTGTTTTTGGACATGTGTTGATATCTTTAATTGTGTTTTCTTGGACATTTTCAACAGTTATGTGAGTTTTTAATGCTTAAATGGATGTATGTTGCTTTGTTGTTAAGCTTGCTGAGCATCTCCTGGTGGATATGACTTGGACATAATCTTCCCTTTTCACATGTAATGCCTAGCAGTTGGTTTTGACACTTGTCCAGATGGTGGGGTACTACAGGGTAAGCTTGTAGCTTGGCTATATGGGCACTGTTGCTGTCTCTTTATGGGTAAGGTAGGGGGTGAAAGCTCCCACCCCTGGGACAAGAGTGAGGCCAAAAGGACCAGAGACAAAAACAATATAAAAACAGAGACAGAAACCACCAAACAAAAATAAAATTGTGATTGACACTGTTGACTAGATTTTTCTGTACAAAGGGTCCTATCTAGGTAAACTATGGGACTGGTTCCCAGGGTCAAAACATCATAATAAACAGCCTGCAGGTTTCCTCTCTGTGTCATTGGAAAATTATAGGTGCAATGCTGAACTCTTTTGGGGAAGCGCTTCTGCCCACGTGACGGAGTTTGGGCTGGGCAGTGAGGGCACGATTGAGGTGAAAAGGAGAGATACATGAAAAATGAAAAATGAAAGATGAAAAATTGGTCTCACCTCTCTCTTCAGACTCACTGCTCCATGGCTTCTAGCACAGGATCACTGCCTCTGC
Organism: Chrysochloris asiatica; assembly: GCF_000296735.1. Taxonomy (NCBI): domain Eukaryota; kingdom Metazoa; phylum Chordata; class Mammalia; order Afrosoricida; family Chrysochloridae; genus Chrysochloris; species Chrysochloris asiatica. The sequence continues at coordinate 2,542,741 of NW_006408607.1, read as the reverse complement.
TTGGCTATCTATAATTACCTTTCATGTTGTTTCAAAAAGGTATTTGAAATGAATAAGTCATTGGTCTTCAAAATTCTGATGTGCAATCTCCTGCATTGTTTCTTTCACGAAGGGCATGTTTTCCAACTACTGATCCTTGCTCTTTGTTTCACACCTTTTCATTCTAATCACTGGTAATTATCAATAAAAATGAATACATATTAGATTTATTTTAGGCTAAATAAGTTGAGAATGCTCCTCAATATCATTATCACTGTTTTTAGTCATTGGTGTGTAAATGTAAATAATACTGGTATTAACTGTTCTTCCTTATAGACATATTGATATTGTTTTATCACAGACAGTGTTGTATTTCAAAACAGATTTTAATAAATTATTTTTGGTGATGAATGCTTCAAAATTTATCTTGAATTTTCCATTACTGGTATAGGTGAGGAATTACTGATGAAAGTAAAAAGACTGAACTAAACCATGTCTCTACTATAATCAGGAAACTTTAAACAAAACCAGCATAAATACATGACCTTTGAATCCCTTATCTGGTCTGTAAACTTGGAAACTAAAGAATTTGTGTGTGTGTATATGTGTGGTCAAGTCAGTATATGTAAAGAATATACTCTGAGAAATGGTCTTGATACAAATGGTCACTATAGTTTTTGTACTAAATGCATGTAGCAAATGAGCTTTTATAAACACACTGATTTTGTAACCTGCTCTGTAAAATATTTATAATAAGCATATTGTGATTATTATTTGGAATTTTTTAAATCAGAACATACTGTATAACATTACTTACTGAAAGTTAAGAAGACTAAAAATAATCACTGATGAAGATCTAAGACCACAGCCTTCACTGTGTGTTGCACGTCAATATAAAGAAAACAGAAATTCTTACCACGGGACCAATAAATAACATCATGAAAAGTGGAGAAAACATTGAAGTTGTCCAAGACTTCCTTTTGCTCAGATCAACCATCCGCATTCAACAAAGCAGCAGTCAAGAAATCAAATGATGTATTTGTATTAGACAATTATGCTGCCCAAGACCTCTTTAAAGTGTTCAAAAGCAATGATGTTCCTGACCTTAAGTCACAGAATTTTCAATAGCCTCACATTCAAATGAAAGTTGAACAATGAATAAGGAAAAACATAGAGGCATTGAAGCATTTGAGTTATAGTGTTGTAGGAGAATATTAAAAGTGCCATGGATTGCCAAAAGTACAAACATATTTATTGGAAGTACTACCAGAATGTTCCTTGGAAGCCAGGATGCCAGACTTCAGCTCTCATACTTTGGACAAATTGTCAGAAGGGACTTTTATCTGGAGAAGGATTTCATTCTTGGTAAAGTGGAGGGTCAGCAAAAAAATAAGAAGACTTCCAACACGATGGATTTGTACACTAGCAGCAACAGTGGACTCAAGCATATCAATGATTGTGTGGTTAACTCAAGACTGGGTAATGTTTTGTTCTGTTGTGCATAAGGTTATTATAAGGAGTTGGAACTGATTCAATGACACTTAGCAACAACAACAATGTATGTCTGCAATTAAGTTTGTAATTCATTTGACTAGCCCACCTGTACTATCGTAGCCAATGCTGTAGAACATCCGTTGGCATGTATCACCACCTATCCCCTTACTTTATTTAAAAAAATCAGAATCGTAAGATGTCACTCGCTAATTTTACTCTACAACCATTTGTTCTCAGAGGTCCCTTCTCAGTATAGCTCATTTCACCTTGTGGAAATAGGCTCTCTATTCTAATATATCTCTCTTTTATTTATTTTTTTTAAATGTTTTACTCTGAATTGAATGAAGGTTTACAGAGCAGATTATCAATTTGCATTCAACAAATCATATACTTTGTTTCATCTTAATGATTTCAATCCCTTCCTCATAACAACAGTAATGGTAATTATTTGCACATTTCATTATAATATTGACTTTGTCTTCTTGAGCTGCCCTTTAAAATTTTCTATTCTACTCTTTTACCTCCTCATTTCTTCCAGTTGCTTTAGCATTTCTACACTGGAGAGTTAATTTCACAGTCTCTTCTGACATCCGTTTTGATCTTTTTCTTCTTAATGACTTTTTGTTTTCTTCCTGTAAGATGTTCTTGATGACATCCCACAACTCATCTAGTCTTTGGTCATTAGTGCCAAATGCATCAATTCTGTTCTTCAGATGATCTCTAAATTAAAGTGGGATACATTCATAGCCATATTTTGGCTCTTGTGGACTTGTTTTAATTGTATTCAATCTGAATGCTGAACATATAATCTGGAGAACTGGATGATCTAAAGAAAAATGTGGCATCAAGATTGGAGGAAGACTCATTAAAAACCTGCAATATGCATATGATACAACCTTGCTTGCTGAAGGCGAAGAGGACTAAAAATATTTACTGCTGAAGACCAAAGGCCACAGCTTTCGCTATGGGTTGCACCTCACTATCAAGAAAACAAAATCTTCACCACTGCACCAATACACAATCTATCCATATAAGTGGATAAAGGATTGAAGTTGGCAAAGACTTCATTAACACTCATGGAGGCAGAAATCAAGAAATTAAATGACATATTGTATTAGGCAAATCTGCTGCTCAAGATCTCTTTAAGATTTTTAAGAATAAAAATGTCCGTTTGTGGACTAAGGTGCGCCTGACCTTAAATATGGTATTTTCACAGCTTTATATACATGTGAAAGTTGGACAATGAATAGGAAGACTATAGAGAATTTGAGTCATGTTGTTGGAAAAGAACATTAAAATTACCATGCACTGCCAGAACAGCAAATACATCTGTGTTAGAAAAGGTCAAACTGACTGCTCCTAAGAAACATGGATGTCCAGACTTTGTTTCTCTTACTTCAGACATATTATCAGAAGAGATCATTCCCTGGAGAATGGTATTCTGTTTAATAAAGTGGAGGCTCAGAATAAAAGAGGAAGACCCCCAATCAGATAAACTGGCACAGAGGTAGCAGCAATGGACTCAAATGTAACAACAATTATGAGACTGGTGCAGGACCAGGCAAGGTTTCATTCTGTTGTGTATAAGGTGTCTGTGATTCGGGACAGAATCAACGTCACTTACCAACAACAAATGCTCCACTACATTCTTAGTTGTGTTTGCAGCAAAGATAAATACCTATATACAAATAGCCTCTGTTAAACCCTTATGTTTTTGTGGGTATTCTACCACTCCCTTCTATACCTGTGCAGCCATTGTATCTGTCCTTGTATCTAGTTGTAGAATACTGTTTTTGGAGGGCAGTGTATATCACAGTATTATTTTCTATCCTCTTTAATCCTTGCAATCCTCCCTGTATCTTAATCTGTCTTCATCATTCATCAACTACCCTTCTCCTGTTGTATATGGCATCCCATGTCACCTTAGTTAGCATGTGTAACACTGTGGGGTGAAGCACTGGACCACAAGTTCTGTTTGAGCTACAAGGTCGGCGGTTCAAACTGACCAACTACTCCTTGGAAACCCTATACAGGGTCACTATAAGTAAGAACTGACTTGACAACCCTTAACAGCAACAACAATCCTACAGCAAGTGATATATAAGGACTCCTAGTGTGGTGCTGTAAAAACTCTCCCTTCCTTTCGGACCCTGACACTCATCAAAGGATGTTTCTTTCTAATATATCTCTTAATTGCTTTAATAAACCTTTCTTGATCATGGTCTGGAGACTTCTCTTTGTGACAATACATAAATAAATAAAGATAATATATGTATTTTATATAAAAAAAATTTTACTATAGTAATTATAACAGTTAAAGTACCTTAGTGTCTGTTCCAACTCATAGACACCCTTTATCGGGTTTCTAAGGAGTGACTGAGTCCTGGTCTGGCATTGTGGGTTAATGTACCAGACTGCAACTGCAAGGTCGGCAGTTATATATTATATATATATAATTGTTGTTAAGTGCCCTTGAGTCAGTTCTGACTCCTAGTGACCCTTTATAATTTTTCCAGGGAGTAACTGGTGGGCTTGAACTGCTGGTCTTTTGCTTCGCAGTTCAGTGCTGATTCTATAGTGCCAGACAGGAGTCCTTATATATAATATTGTAGGCCTGGTGTGGCACTACATGATAATGTACTGGACCACAAGATCAATTTAAACCATAAG
>NW_006408607.1:2534220-2538194 GCF_000296735.1 Chrysochloris asiatica | reverse complement strand
AGATTCATATACCTGTATATTGGTTTTCAAGTAGTAACGTGGACTATAAGGAGAAATAAAGAAGTGTTTTGTATTTGTGTATGTGTGTGTGTATGGGTAAATAAGGGCAAGAAGAAGAAAGGAGATAGAAGAAAGAAAGGAGCAAATTCTGGAGGCATCCAGTAGCTAAGAATCAATCCTTGTGCCTCCTGAAACCCTCCAGGGTGACAGTCTAGGTGAGAGCATAGAATATTTTCTTTTTATCTTTCAGTCATTGCCTTTGTAGGGTATAAAATAAGAATATTGATCACTGGAAGGTGATAATGGTTTCTCAGTCAAAATGTTATTTGTTGTTGGAATTCATTTCCCTGTTGCTTGATTTTTATGTCACTCTCTGCAGGTCCTCAATCTTCTTCTTTAGATATGGTCAATGTACTGGCAGGTACTAGGAAGAATTAATTGTTGAGACTTTCTTAGAAGAGACCTAGCCTGACCAAGGGGGCATTCTGCCAGGACTCACCTTTTATTTTTCATCCCACTCCTGCTATCTACTCTTCAAAGAATAAGGTACATGATGAATTCTGACAAGATTGTGAATTAGGATAGTATGCCTCCCTCACCTGAGGTTCAGTTCTCAGGGGAAGTTGGTGATACTACAGAGGCAAGACAGAAGCATTGCAATATGCAAAAACCAACATTTGAAATGTGTACAATAGAAGAAAGGATACAATAGGACTGGAAGAAGACAACAAATGGTAGACTATGGTGGAAGAAACCCTAGTATTATCCAGTCATGAGTAGGACACAGAACATCTTCAAATTATCTGAACTAGAGAGGCAATAGTAGGAGACTATAATAATCACAAGCAATGTTGTTGTTGTTATGTGCCGTGGAGTCGGTTCCGACCCTTAGCAACAGGGTTTCAAAGGTTGTAAATCTTTATGGGAGCAGAAAGGATCATCTTTTTCCTGTGGAACAGCTGGTAGTTTCGAACTGCTGACCTTGCAGTTCGCAGCCTGATTTGTAACCACTATGCTACCAGAACTCCTTAATTAGGAGCAATAATGCATATTATTAGACATGGAAAAGTGATATTGGTAGAAAAAAACAGGAGGCAAATAATTATAAAAATGATTCCAGTGACACAAGGGATTAATATATAAATTATGCCAGTTATAGTAACTAATTAATCAACAATCATTAGTGATTATCAGGAGCCTTGGTAGTGCTGTTGGGTCAGCACTGGACTGCCAACATTGTTGTCAGGAGACAGATGAAAATTTCTTCTCCTGTAAAGAGTCACAGTTTCAGAAACCCTATGTAGGGTCACTATGAGTCTGAATCGACTGTATGACATTGAGTTTTTGCTATTTTAAAAACCAGGAATGAGAGGGAGGAGGCTGGTTTTGCAGTACATTAAGCATTATACTGGAGTCCTAGTGTGACCTTATAGGATCAGCAATGGACTGCTAACAGTAAGGTTGGCATTTCAGACCCACCAGTTGTTCCTCAGAAATCCTATACAGGGTCGCTATGAGTAAGAACCAACCTGATTGGACTTAATAACAACAAAGCAAACCAAAAGGTTAGCAATCGCATCTGCTCTTTGGGAGAAAGATGAGGCAGTTTGGTTTTGTGAAGATTTACAACTTCAGAAACCATATGAGTACTTGAATTCTATCCTATAGAGGTGCTGTGAGTCATAATTTTTGCTCTAAGGTAATTGGTTTAGGTTTTGGTAAGGATGAGAGTAACCCTGGTGGCAGAGTGGTTGAGCTCTTGGTTACTAACCAGAAGGTCAGCATTTCAAACCCAGCTACTCTAGAGGTAAAGTAGTTTAGTAAAGATTTTTGGCTTGGAAACACTCTGGGGCAGTTCTACATGTGCTGTAGGGTCCCTACAAGTTGTAGTCAACTTGATGACAACAGGTTTCTGCTTTATTTTAAATTTATTTTTAAAAAGCTTTCATTGTGAACTGAGTAATAGTTTAAATGTGAGAACATTCGTTTTGCATTTAACCTATCGTATTTTGTCTCATTGCAAAGATTAAAATCACCCCATGCATCCTTGGGTAACAGTATTTTCATCTATTCCTTCTGTTATTTTGTTTGTTTGTGCTCTGGTAGCGTAGTGGTTAAGAGTCAGGCTGTGAACCGCAAGATCAGCAGTTCAAAACTACCAGCTGCTCTGCAGGAGAAAGATGAGGCGTTCTGCTCCCGTAAAGATTAACAGTCTCGGAAAACCCTGTGCAGGGTAGCTATGAGTCGGAACTGACTCCACGGCACATAACAACAACAAAATTGTGAATTATGTGATAGTTTACATGGGAGAACATTAGTTTTACATTCATCCTATCATATATCATTTTATTGCCATGGTTACAATCCCCTCCATGCATCATCAACCAACCAAAGTGTATAGCCTGCAAGCCTGCCCCAGAGTAATCAGCCACAGCCCCTCTCCCCCTCTGGATCTAAAGTCCCCAGCTGCTTCATCGCTCCACGTCATCATCTCTGGCTCCATTTCAGGAGTCACTGCTTCTTTGTGTTGGGTCCCGTTCTCTGCTCTTCTCCCTTGATGGTCCCAGGGACCTCTGCTCCTAGACTGTAAAGTTAATCACTCCCCTCCTTGCTACAAAACATCTACCTTTACATTTCCAATCCTCACAATCAGTCCTGATAACAATTATTCACTGTTGTATCACAAGAGACCTATCTGCATTTCCTTTCATCAGCCCCACCCAGACAGATTGGATACTACTCAGTGGAGATACTACCTTCCTCCATGCCCTCTGGATCTAGGTTCCCTCTTGAAAGCTTTTAAGCCAGTCACTCCTGGCCTTTGTAGTCCCCCTGTCCCCCATTACTTTGTGTATGGAAGGGGTGGAAATGATGAGCTACTGCATCCATAGGTGTAGGTCAAATTCATCATATTATATCAGATTTTTCTTTTTTTTCCTCTTCTTCCTTCTTCTAGTTGTACTCTGATCATCCAGTCATTGAAGCCAGATCAAGTGGGTATTATCTGCCATTGTGGGAGTTCTTGTGTTTATGCCCTCTCTTCTTATCAACTAGATGCTTCACTCTCCACTCGAGTCCTCTGTGGCTATGTCACTAACTCTGGGCTCAAGAGTTCCCAGGTCTTGCCACACTGCGGGCTAACCAGGTCTCCACCCGGGTTCACAGGAGTGTATTGAACATTGTAGAGCTTAGATGGCAGTTTCATTGTTGTTTTTCCCTCACTTCCCCTTATCAGTGACAGGCGTGGTCACCAATCAGAGCATGTATTCCGATTGAGTCTTAGTCTTGGAAGGGGGTTTTCTCTGAAGGGGCCCGACCACTTGCCTTGATGTCTCCTGGGCGAGCAATTTGTTTTTTCTTATAGTAATCAGTCGGTCTGTGTACATTGCTTTTTATTTTTCCTGTCGGTCATTCTTTCAAGAAGTATCTTCTGGTTTGATGGCGGCTAAGGTGAAGGTGTAGTGAAGGTCGCCATCAGCAATAACTCAGAATTCCAGGCAAAAAAGAGGCAGGACAGAGCTCCAAAACTCGGACCCACAGAGATAGGAATAGTTTAAAGGTTTGAAGGCTTATAGCCTGTGGAATTTGGAGCTGAAGTAAAAAATCGCATACTTTTGAATCTGCCAGCTGGGCTCCGAGGCCTGAGCCGACATCCTGGGTGAGACCAAGTGGTGGGACAAAATAGGGGCCATAGAGACACCACAGAAACACGCCACGGGAACCTTGGGGAAAAAGATATTGCACAATATACTTTGCAAATTTTGAGTGGTTCTGATTTTTTTTTTCCTTTGGTGTCATGTAATTGGTGCGCTCACTGTTTGCCCACCTCCATTCGGGTGAAGAGAGGTAGGGGCTTAGCCGAGTGGCCATGACCCACCCTCACCACTGGTGGTTTCTTCTGCCAGGAACCCACACTCAGCCCGAGCTGAGTCGTGGATGTGTGTCCCATTTGGTCTGTTTTTTTTTTTTTTTTT
>NW_006408607.1:2529153-2530327 GCF_000296735.1 Chrysochloris asiatica | reverse complement strand
TATCCATTCTTCAGTTGATGGGCACTTTGGCTGTCTCCATCTTTTTGCTATTGTAAATAGTGCTGCTATGAACATTGGTGTGCATATATCTACTCGTGTTATGGCTCATGTTTCTTGTGGGTAAATACCAAGTACAGCAATTGCTGGATCATAAAGTATTTCTATTTCCAACTGAGAAAGCACCATATTGATTTCCAGAGAGGTTGGACCATTTTGCAGTCTCACCAGCAATGCATGAGTATCCAAGTCTCTCCACATCCCCACCAGCATTTATTGTCCTCTAGTTTTTTCATCTTTACTGTTATTGCTGGTGTGAGATGATATCATATTGTTGTTTAGATTTGCATCTCTCTGATGGCTAGTGATAGTGAACATTTCTTCATGTGTTTGTTGGCTGCCTGGATCTCCTCCTTGGTGAAGTGTTTGTTCATGTCCTGTGCCCATTTTTTAATTGGGTTATTTGTCTTTTTATTGTAGAGGTGCTGTACTTCCCTATATATTTTAGAAATAAGTCCCTTTTTTGTCATAGCCTGATCTCCCAATTTCTCTGAGTTTGTTCCTATAGTTTTGTTTTGTTCTCGACTCTTCCTTCTGTTGATTTAATTCTGAGAGTTGCTGCAACATATGTCAATCTGTGGTTGTCTGTTCTTCTTGATTCTCAGTCCACAGAACTCCCTTTTGGTTATTTTGTAGAGCAGGGTTGTCTTTGGCAAAATCCCTTAGTTTCTGTTTATCCTGGAATGTTTTGATTACACCCTCATATTTGATTGATAGCTTTGCTGGATAAAGGATTCTAGATTGGCAATTTTTTTTTTTTTCTTTCAGGGTTTTATATATGTCTCCCCATTGCCTTCTTGCTTGGTTTCTGCTGAGAGAGCTGAGATTAATCTGACTTCTGTTTTCCCTAGCTGCTTTCAGGAGTGTCTCCTTATCTTTGATTTTGGAGAGCTTGATTATGATATGTCTCATTGATTTTCTTTTGGGGTTTTTCGTTCCTGGAGTTCATTGAGCTTCTTGAATGTTTATCTTTTCATTTTTCAGAATGTTAGAGAAATTTTCTTCTAGCAGTTCATCAACTATTTCCTCTGTGGAATTGTGGGATTCTTCTTGTTCTGGGAATACTGATAATTCTTAAATTATTCCTCTTCATGTTGTCCAACATGAATCTTAGACC
>NW_006408607.1:2526172-2527879 GCF_000296735.1 Chrysochloris asiatica | reverse complement strand
ATCCATCTTTGCTCCAAGGTTCCCATGGCATTTTTCCGTGGTGTTTCTGCTCTCCTGCTTTTTCTTGTCATTTGGTCTCACCCAAGATGTCAGCTCCAGAGCTCTGAGACCAGTAGATTCAAAAGTATGCAATTTCTTACTTCAGCTTCAAGTTCTACTAACTATAAGCCCTCAAATTTTAAAAACATTCCTAGCTATGTGGTCCCGAGTTTTGGAACTCTGACCTGGATCTGCTTTGCCTGGTATTCTGTGGTATCACTGACAGCAAACTTCACTGCACCTCACCCTAGCCACCATCAAACCCTGCCTCCTGTTTGTTTTGTTTTTGATGTACACAAAAACATGCAGGGAAATATAATTTTTTAAACAACCATAGGGTACATTCTGCAAGCCTTCTTCCTGGCCACTAGCACACAGCCTTTTTCTTTCCATGAGTCTAGAGTCCCCAGCTGCTCTCTGTCTCCATGTCATCTCTGGTATTGTTACTTCTCTGGTTAGAGTCTCAGATTCTGCTAAGGCTCTTCTCTCTTGATGGTTCTAGCGTCCTCTGTTCCTGGAATATAGGATTAATTACTGCTCCCTTTTTGTTACACAACTTCTACATTTACATTTGTGACATTACAATTTGTCATGATAACAATTACTCACTATTAAATCAAATGAATCCTATCCCCATCTAATTTCACCAGACCCATTTCTATGTTGTTGATGTTGTTAAGTGTTGTTGAGTCTGTTCCAACCCATAGTGACCCTGTATAGTGTTTCCAAAGAGTGACTGGTGAGCTTGAGCCACCAACCTTGCAGTTCAAATGGCTTTGCAGTCTGATACATTAATCCACAGCACCACACCAGGACTCCTCCCATTTCTATAGTTATCGCTAAATGATAATTCAAATTACTATTGAAGAATGTCTATAAGCATCCAATGAAAAAGATGGAGGTGGGGAACAGAAGGAAACCCATGAAACAATAAGAAAGCCAGTCACATTTTTAGCTAGGACTAGCTGGTATCTGATATTATGTTCGAAGTATTGGAGATGAAGTCTCTATATATGCAAGATAAACATATATATGTATAAAACCATTCTATTAAAAAAACAAGAAAGTTTTCCAAATTTGAGAGGACAGAGACTATTCTCTATTTGCTTTTAAATATAATCACCATCTAGCCCTTATCAAGTTCAGATTTAATTTTTTTATGGATGAAGAAAATATTGAAGTTGTCAAAGACTTTATTTGGCTCAGATCAACCATCAACACTCATGGAAGCAGCAGTCAAGAAATCAAACAATGTGTTGCATTAGGTAAATCTTCTGCACAAGACATCTTTTTTTTTTTAACGTGTTCAAGATAAAGATGTCAGTTTGAGGACTAATGTCTCAAGCCATGGTATTTTCAATAACCTCATATGCATGAGAAAGTTGGACAGTGAATAAGGAAGACTGTAGAAAGAATGATACATTTGAGTTATGGTGTTGTAGGAGAATATTATAAGTACATGGACTGCCAAAATAATAAATCAATCTGTGTTGGAAGAAGTATAGCCAGAATTCTCTTTGGAAGCCAGGATAGTCAGACTAAATCTTTCATATTTCAAACATATTATCAGGAGGGACCAATCCCTAGAGAAAGATACCATGTCTGGTAAAGTGGAGGGTCAATAAAATAAAGTAAGACCCCCAATGAGAAAGACTGGCACAGTGGTAA
>NW_006408607.1:2523634-2525016 GCF_000296735.1 Chrysochloris asiatica | reverse complement strand
AAATACCTTTTTTAAAGAACATAAAAGTCGACTATACTCATGGACCTCACCAGATGAAATACACAGAAATCAAAATTGACTACATCTGTGGAAAGAAATGGTGGAAAAGTTCCATATCATTAGTCAACAGAAGGCTAGTTGCATACTGTGGAACAGGTCATCAATGGTTCATATGCAAATTCAGGCTGAAGCTGAAGAAAATTAAAATAAGTCTACAAGAACCAAAATATGTCCTTGAACATGCCAGACCTGAATTAAGAGATCATCTGAAGACAAGGTTTGATGTATAAGACACTAATGATTGAAGACAAGAAGAATTGTGGGATGACATCAAGAATATCATACAGGAAGAAAGCAAATGTTCATTAATAAAACAAGAAAAAAGGAAACAGTCAATATGGATATGAAAAGAGACTCTGAAACTTGTTCTGCAGCATAGAAATGCTAAATCAAAGGAAAGAAAATAGAAGGTAAAAGCTGAACAGAAAGTTTCAAATGTCAGCTCCAGAAGACGAAGTCAAATATTATAATGAAATGTGCTAAAACATGGAATTAGATAACCAAATGTGTAGGACATGCTCAGCATTTCTGAAACTGAGGGAAATGAAGAACAACTTCAAGCCTCAAATTGGAATATTGAAGGATTCTATGGGAAAAATATTGAATAATGCAGAAAACATCAAAAGAAGATGGAAGGAGTACACAGAGTCACTATGTCAAAAAGAAATGGTCAATGTTCAACCATTTCAAAATGTAGCAGATGATCTAGAGCTAATGATTTTAAAGGAAGAAATCCAAGGTGCATAAATGGCAGAGAACAAGGGTGGGGCTTGATGGTGGACTAGGCAGAAACTCTGTGCAAACCTTTGCCTATTAAAACATGGATTGCTGGACAACACAGGTAAAGATGGTCCTGAAACTGTGAGCTTCAGATAAAGGGACACATAAGGGGATTGAGTGCTTACTAGGAGAAGGATTTGGAACAAAAGCAAAAAATGAGGTGGCTTCAGATTTGCAGTGGCCAATGAGTTCCGATGCAAACATTTTGGACAGGAATGAGCAGATAGAGGATCAAGAGATAACCTCCACCACAGAGATATGGTGGATTGACAGAGGTAAAGTTGTGAGCATTCCTTTTCTATTCTTTTCTTTTGCATTGTCTACATTCTTTTATTTGCTCTGTCCATCACTTGTCAGTCAGTTTGTTTTACTGTGGTGGCTTGTGTGTTGCTGTGATTCTAGAAACTATGCAACAGGTGTTTTAAATGCTGGCAGGGTCACCCACAGTAGACTGATTCCAGGTGAGATTCCAGACCAAGATAGACTAGGTAGAAGTTCCATATTATTAGTCAAAACAAGGTCAGGGGCAGACTGTGGAAAAG
>NW_006408607.1:2511311-2523174 GCF_000296735.1 Chrysochloris asiatica | reverse complement strand
GTGGTAGTGAAGTATTTTGTGGGCAAAATAGTGAATGATGCAGAAAGCATCAAAAGTCTCTGGAAGACATACAGAGTCACTGTATCAAAAAGAAATGGTCGATGTTTAACCATTTCAAAAGGTAGCATATGATCTAAAGCCATAGACACTGAAGGAAGAAGCCCAAGGTGCATTGAAGTCCTTGGCAAAGAATAAGGCACCAGGAATTGATGGGATACAAACTGAAAAATTTCAACAAAGTGACGTGGCACTGGAAGCACTCACTTAAATATGCCAAGAAATTCGGAAGAAAACTATCTGGCCAACAGATGGGAAAAGATCTGTGTTTGTGCCCATTCTAAGAAGAGGTGACCCAATGAATGCAGAAATCATTGATATCATATGCGAGTAAAATTTTACTAAAGAAAATGTGGACACAACTGCAACCACACATTGACAGAAAAGTTCCAGAGGTTCAATCCAGATTAGAAGAGGATGTAGAATAAGGGATATCATTGCTGAGTTGAGATGGATTTTGGCTGAAAGCAGAAAATACCAGAAAGATGTTTACCTGTGCTTTATTGACTATGGCTTTTGTTTGTGTGGATGATGACAGGCTATGGACAACCTTGTGAAGTATGAGTATTCCAGAAAAACTAATTGTTCTCATGAGGAACTTATACATAGACCTAGAGGCAGTTGTTTGAACAGAACAAGGGAACACTGAACACTTTAAATGGGTTGTATCTCTATGTAAAGAAAGCAAATATCCTTACCACTTGGTGAATAAACTATCCATAAAAATGGAGAAAAGATTGAAGTTTTAAAATATTTCATTTTCCTCAAATCAAGCATAAGTACTTATGGAAGCGGCAGTCAAGGAATCAAAGGGCTTATTGCACTGGACAAATCTGTTGCACAAGAACTCTTTAAAGTATTAAAGAACAAAGGTGTCAGTTTGAGGATTAAGGTTCCCCTAACCTAAGCCATGGTATTTTCATTAACTTCATATGTATGTGATATCTTAACAGTGAATAAGGAAGACCATAGAGTAATTGATGTACATGAGTTAAGGTATTGGAAGAGAATATTTAAAAATGCCATGGGGTGCCAAAAGAACAAACCCGTCTGTGTTGGAAGAAGTATAGCCAGAATGTTTCTTGACAACCAGGAAGGCCAGACATGGTCTATTATACTTTGGACAAACTATCAGAGGGACAAGTCCCTGGAGAAGGATATCATGTTTGGCAAGTGGATGGTTAGCGAAGAAGACGAAAACCCCAATGAGATGGATTGTCACTGTGGTGGTAGTAATGGCCTCAGGCTTAGCAATGATTGTGAGATTGTTGGTGGTAGGGCAGTGTTTTGTTCTGTTGTGCATAGGTTTGCTATGAGTCGGTGCCAACTCATTGGCACCTAACAACAATACTCATTAAGTGTACCAAGACATATTGTATGATTTATATAATATACACATAATATATACAATATAAAATCTATTTCTATATTATATACAGAAAGGGAAATCTATAGAGTAAGATAGTAGACTAATAATTTTCTGCCATTGGATGTTGGGGTCAGAATTTGGGAGAGATTGTTAATGAGTTGAGTGTCTTTATAGAGTGATGGAAATGCTCTAAACTCAGATTGTGGTAGCCAATTCACAATTCTGTGAATATACTAAAGAGCTGTAAACTGTGCACTCTAAATAGGTGAATTTTATCTGATTTTAACTCAGTGGCACTGTAGGACTAGCACTGGACTGCTAATCACAAACTTGGTGGTTCAAATCCACCAGCAGCTCCTTAGAAACCGTATGCAGGATCGCTGTTGTCAAAACTGACAGGAGAGCATTTACCAACAACAATACAGTTGTTTAAAGATGTAATTAATAAATTTTCCCTGCTTAAACCATTTCCCTAACATTTAATTGTTGTTGTTGTTAAGTGCCGTCGAGTCGGTTCCTACCCACAGCGACCCTGTACAGGGTTTCCGACGGTGTAAATCTTTACAGGAGCAGAACGCCTCATCTTTCTCCCACGGAGCGGCTGGTAGTTTCGAACTGCTGTCCTTAAGGGTCATAACCATTACGCACCAACTTAAAATATAATGCAGTTGTTCTTGTTGCTGTTAAGTGCCATCGAGTTGGATCCAACCCATAGCGACCTTATACAGGGTTTCCAAGGAGCGACTGGTAAGCTTGAACTGTATAATGCAGTAGGGTAATAAAAATAATTGTTACTAATGTTCTAGTTTATATATACAGGGTTCATTACAAATAAAATGTATTTAAATATGCTTTCATGATTAGTGCATAGCTTCATATAAGTTCTCTGTTATACACTTGTCTTAATCTCATTTAGGAGTCTTCAAACAAACAAGCAAGGAAACTTTTTGTGTCACGGGAAATAACAATTTTGAAGTCTGTGTTAATTTCATATTTTTAACAAAACTCAAGTGGACACCTTCTCAAATACTGAAGCTTTGAAACATGTATACAAGAATGTTTCCCCTCACAAAATGACAGCTTTTAAATGGTTTGTGTTTTTTAAGGATGGTAGGTATGATAGTTAATGTTTTGTGTCAAGTTAACTGGGCCAGGATTCTGAGTGGTTCAGCCCTTGGGATATGGTTATCCTCATTGTGAGATCTATGATGATTGGCTGTGAACAGTGTAGTAAGCTATGATTACTGGTTATTTGCAGGCATAGTTAATGCTCTGATGGCTGGTTATAAGTAGCCATTCAACTGAAAGGATGTTTTCTTGTGCATGTGACCTGCTTCCAATATAATGGACACTTTTGCTTGCTTTCTACTGGGTTTAGGTATTGCATCTGGCTGATCCTCTAAATCTGGGTTTTGGCCTTGAGCCAATAGCCTGCTCTATTATCTGCCTACCTTCCTGTCTGCCTGTCTGTCTGCCAACCAGACCTACCTGCCGGCAGTACCTGCCTGCTTATTTTGGTTCATCTGATCTGACCTTGTGACTCACCTACCTCTATGTTTGTGAGTCATGTCCTTGATATAAACTTCTCTTTATATATATGCATATATATGTTTTACTGGTTTTGCTTTAATAAAGAACCCAGACTAAGACAGTCAAGCAAACCTCAAAGATGAGCAAAGGAAAAGAAGAATAACAACCTCTAAAAAATGAGGAAACTGTGGCTAAAGTCCAGAAACTACTGAAGAAAGACTGTACAATAACCATTGATGTGATAGCTAATGAAGTTGGAGTCTCACATGATTTAATATTTTCAGTTTTCAGTGAATATGTTGGCCTCAGCAATCTTTCAGCTCTATCGGTCTCAAAAGCGTTGTGCAAAGATCAGCTAGCTCAATGGGCTGATCAATCTTTTAAGCAAGATTGAATCTAATGAAGACAACTATATAGAAGAAATATTAAGCAGGAATAAAACTTGGATTTACAAATAAAATCTAAGGGAGCAAAGTCTATCAACAAATTGGCTTCCAAAAGTATTTGCTGAGTCAGTCAAATTCAAGACAGAGAGGTAAACTTAGGAGGTTTATTTGGGAATCCCACAGGGCAAGGTTGATACATGTATTCAAATGGCACAAAGTGATAATAGAGTTTATTATTAAAAAGTTTGAAGATAATGGAAAACTTCTATTGGTGAGAAAAAGATCTAGAAAATTGCACCAAGAATTTTGTTTTATTTTTCCATCATCACAATGCACTTATTCATTTTTCAAGATAGCAAGGCTAGTGAGGGCTGCCCAATAAGAATTTCATTGAGAAACTTTACACATCAACCCTACATTTCTTGATCTTGCCCATTCAGATGTCTTTTTGTTTCTTAAACTCAAAGGGTATTGAAAAGAAACATGATTTGAGTCACTCAAGGATGCCAACACTGTCTTTGTGATGTAGTGTAGTTCCAAGTTTTCAGAATTCTTCAGGGAAGAGTTAGAGAGATGGAAACCTTACTCTCAGAACTATAGGCCAAATGGAAGATTATTTTTGTTTAATTAGGTGTCTATTTTTATAGCAATACTTTTTGACGACTTACCTTTGTCCATACTATGTAGGTCTTCATCCAAGTCATATACAAATAATGTAAAATGGAATAGCTCCTGAGGACAAAGTAGTTTTTAAATGTTATTAGAATATCTTCTCTTGGCTGGAATTAATTATGATCATCTGACCATGTTCATTTCATAGGTGAGCATTCATTCATTTATTTTTGAGCAACTATTATAAGACAGATTATATTACGTGACATGTTTTGAAAGTTGAGGGTGAAGAAGTCAAAGAAAGACACGTAGGAGTGTAGGAGTTTAAGACTAAAGTAAATACAACAACCAAAGATGTGTAATGACTACCTACTGTCCTTTAATTCAAAAAGAAACTTATTTGAAGGCTATGGGGTTGCTTACACAGCTGAAGGTTGCTCACACAGTGGAAGGAAAATCTAAATAAACAAGACATCCAGAAGGACAGCAGTTAATGGGGGAGATGATAAAGAACAAAAACCAATTCGTGGTTTATCTAGGATAGAAGTGCTGATTTTAATGAGTCATTTTTATCCTTCTCCACTCAAAATCTTAATTTCTCAGAGAGTAAGGCCAATAGGTCTGCCTTGATCTGCACTTACCACATGGTTAGGGGACAGATGACAAACCATCTAAGAAAGCACAGCTTTGAGGATGGGAAATTAGAACAGACAGGAATTCCGGTAAGGTTAAATAATAATACAAAAAAGATTATTAAAATAGTTCTATGGTAGGAAAAAGGAGCCCTGGAAGCATGATGGGTTATGCATTGGGCTCCTACCTGCAAGGTCAGCAGTTCAAATCTATCAGATTCTATGTGGGACAAAGATGAGACTTTCTGTAGGATAAGCACTACACTGTAAGCCATAAGGTCAGTGGCTCAAACCCACCAGCTGCTTCTTGGAAACCTTATATACAGTTTTGCTATGAGTTGGAAACAACTCGACAGCACACAACAACAACAACCAGTAGAAAGAACAAATCTGTCCTGGAAAAAGTACAGCAGGATGTTCCTTATAAATGAGAATGGCAAGATTTTATCTCATGAGCTTTGGATATGTTATCAGGAGGGACTAGTCCCTAGATAAGGTTCATGTATGATTGACACAGAAGTTGCACAATGATTTCAAATATATTAAAGATTTTGAGAATGGTGCAGGACTGGGCAATGTTTCATTCTTTGGCCCTATGGATTGGAACCATCTTGACAGCACTAACAACAATTGTTGTTGTTGTTGTTGTTAAGTGCCGTCGAGTCGGTTCCGACCCATAGCGACCCTGTACAGGGTTTCCGAGGGTGTAAATCCTTACGGGAGTAGAAAGCCTCATCTTTCTCCCGCGGAGCATGGTCAAAAAAAGTAGAAGTGCTCGCACTAGAATAACATTGAGGGTTTTGAAAGAAATCTGGTTGAGTTCATGTTTTTACTGGAGCATGAAAAGAAGTCATCTTTGTTTACCAAGGAGCAATAAGTGGAAGAGGGACATCAAAGGTAATTTCTACAGATGGTGTAATGTGTTTAAAGGCAGAAGACTTGAATAAAAATATGATTCATTAAAGTAATGAGCAATTTTTTAGTTACACCAACTCAAAGGTGAGGTTTCTGGAGAGGAAACAATATTATGAATGAAAAAGACACCAGTCACTATGAAAGTCTTTTCCTACTTTTGTGTATATTAGAAATCATTTAAGGAGGTGGATGATATGACTAGAATTGAGATTTAGAAAGTTTGGCTATTATACATAGCTAGTTTGAGGGAAAGATGTGGTAGGGCAACTCATGAGGAGGTTATTTGAAGAGTCCAGTTGATACTTGAGGAGAACATAAGAGTGTGTGTCCGTGAGAATGTATAAGAAACATTATATGAGAGGACTTTAAAAAGTCTGTGGAAAAATTCCATTATCGTTTCATTTCCATTTTCTATGAATTTATTGAAATTGCCTCATAAATGAAGGAGATTACAGAATAAAGTTTAGGGGTTGAATGTGTATTTGACAGAAAGGCTCCCTAGTAGCACAGTGGTTGAATCAGTTGGCGGCTAACTGAATGGTTGGTGATTTAAACCCACCAGCTGTTCTGTGATAGAAAGATGTGGTAGTATGCTTTCTGAAGGTTTACAGCCTTAGAAACTCTATGGAAGAGTTCAACTGTGACCTATAGGATCGCTGTGAGTTAGAATCAATTCAACAACAACAGATTTGAAGAGAAAGAAGACATCAAAATGATATCTTGATTTCTATTCTGGCAGAGTTCTTAAGTTTTCCAGAAAGATTTTTCACTATTCTATTTACTATTAAAGTCATTGTACCCTCCCAGGATCCTGAGTATGTGATTTTTTCTATGTTTCAGATATATGCAAGTCTGTCACATCTATATCTGTGCTTTCTCCTGTTCTAGGAATCCCTAAGCTGGTCCTATCATGTTGGTTTAAGGGCCTCTGGAATCCTCGGAGTATAAAATATAGACAGACTGTTTCCTCTGGCACCAACATATTTTAGTTGGTAAAGGCTTCACTACTTTAGTTCCTGAGGTAAATATACAAGGCGCTGTTGCTTGGTTGTTCGAGCAGCTCTGAAACATTTCACAAAGACAAGATAAATAGCTCTCAGGGATGCCGGCAAGGCAACGATACTTTTGACAGTGCAGTATGTCCAGGTTGTTCCGGTAGTGTAGTATAACTTTAAGTCATTGAGTTATATCACACTACACCAACAGCATAGTGTTCAAACTGGCCACTCAGAATTGAAAGACTTTTTCTTTCATTACAAATTCACTGATGGTTGAGTGCAGCTTTAACTCTCTAATCAATTCAACCAGATGACCCCTTGTTGTTGTTGTGAAGTGCCATCAAGTCAGTTCCGACCCATTACGACACTGCAGAGGGTTTCCAAGGAGCAGCTGGTGAGTTTGAACCACCAACCTGGCAGTTCAAACAGCTTTGCAGTCTGGCAAATCAACTCCCAGTGCCACACCAGGACTCCAGATGACCCCTTACTGAATGGAGAAAAAAACCAAAACAGGTTAAAAGGGACACTAAGAAGTCAGTTCGTCTAGTCCGTTTGAATCCAGGCAACATTTCAATGAACCCATTAAGGAAGGTAAATGCTTAGATTTTTCATTAAATATCCATTGAA
Organism: Chrysochloris asiatica; assembly: GCF_000296735.1. Lineage (NCBI taxonomy): Eukaryota > Metazoa > Chordata > Mammalia > Afrosoricida > Chrysochloridae > Chrysochloris > Chrysochloris asiatica. Next base: position 2,516,048 of record NW_006408607.1, on the reverse strand, counting down.
GCAGACCGTAAAAGGTACTGAGTGCCGCATATGGTGAGTGGTGAGGCTCTGTAGGCTAAACACCGGATTTTTAACCACAAGGTAGGTGGTTCAAACCCACCAGTTGCTCTGTGGGAGAAAGATGAAGCTGTCTGTTCCTGTAAAGATTTACAGCCTCAGAAGCTCTGTACAGGGTTATTATGAGTCAGAACTAATTCAACAGCACTTAACAACAACAACAACAGTGTTGCGTATACCATATATCAAATTTTATATGGAGAAAGGTCTAATATACAGTATTCTCCTTTGCCTTAAGTTTCCTTTCTCTTTTTTTTTCATTAATTTTTTTTTTCTTCTTTCTCTTGTTCTGGTCTTAATAGAAGTAAGGAGACCTATGGATGGTTGTTGTTATTGTTAAGTATCATCAAGTAAATTCTGACACACAGCAACTCTGAGAGTAGCTGGTAGGTTTATGGTTAGCAGTTCAGGGGTTATCCTTTAGTGACACACATTTCAATAAAAGATGGTATTGTTGTTGTTGTCTGGTGCATCGAGTTGGAACCGACTCATAGCTACCCCATGCACAGCAGAACGAAACAATGTCTGATCTTGGGCCAACCTCACTACCACTGCCACACTTGAGTCCATCAATGATGCCACCTGGCCAATCCATCTCATTAGAGGTCTTCCTCTTTTTCTCTGACCCTCCACCTTACCCAGCACGACATCCTTCTCCAATGATTGTTTCCTCCGGACAATATGTCCAAAGTAGGAGAGACGAAGCTTAGCCATCCTTGCCTCCAAGGAGCACTTTGGCTGCACTTCTTCCAAAACAGATCTATTGGTTCTTTTGGCAGTCCATGGCACTCTCAGTATTCTCCTCCAACACCACAACTCAAAGGCATCAATTCTTCTACGATCTTCCTTATTCACTGTCCAGCTTTTGCATCCATATGAGGGTATTGAAAACACAATGGCCTGGGTCAGGCACACCTTAGTCCTCAAGCTAACATATCTGTTCTTCAATACTTTAAAAAGTTCCTGTGCAGCAGATTTGCCCAATGCAATACGTCGTCTGATCTCTTGACTGCTGCTTCCGTGAGTGTTGATAGTTGATCCAAGAAGAATGAATATAGAAGAAATCTAATCCAAAGGGAAAATATGCAAAACAGAATTTCAAATTCTCATGGAACTTCTGGAGTCAGCCTAAAACGATTGCACTGAGATAGTTGTTAACCATTAGACCAAACTAGCCCCTGAAATCTTCCTTATAATACCAAATATTGGTTAATTTAATTAGTAAAGAATCTCTGTCTTGATCATTGTGTTCTTTCAATATCTACCTATATGGGAAAGAATTGGCAATGGCAATGAATGAAATAGAAATTTAGAAGGCATGGATTTGATGTTAATGGGGAGGAACAATCAGAGAAGTGTGAGAATGGTTTCACAACTCAAAGATTCCAAAGTCACTGGACTGCACATGTAGAAATTGTTGTATGGATACATGGTTTTCTGTGTATATTCTCAAAAACAACAACAAAAATAAAATAATAAGAAGACAGCGATTCTGCTTTCTGTCACTCATACACGTCTTCATATCCTTGAGAATTATTATTAATTCCTTACTCAATTTTCTGTTCTCTAGGCTAAATAAACTTCATTCCTTTAGCCTATCCTCAGAGGGAATATTAGTCAAATCTTTAATCATTTTAGTTGCTGCCTTTTGGGCCATTTCCAAATTTTCATAGCACCTTTTATCTGGAATAGCTGAAATAGAACACAGTAGGGGAAAGCTCATATTCATTCAGACCCTGACAATTTGAAATGTGCGAAAATTTATTTCACAAATTTATTGATTTGTGAAAACATGCATTTATTTAACCAACCCATAGCGTTTTTGTTGTCGTTAAGTGCCGTCGACTCGATTCTGACCCATAGCGACCCTGAATAGGGTTTCCGAGGCTGTAAATCTTTACGGAAGCAGAAAGCCTCATCTTTCTCCCGCGGAAGAGCTGGTAGTTTCCAACTGCTGACCTTATGGCTCACAGCCCGATTAGTAACCACTACCCTACCAGAGCTCCTTAACCCATAGCATAGTGGTTATGAATCAGGCTGCTAATCTTACCATCAGCAGTTTGAAACTACCAGCTGTTCCATGGGAGAGAGATGAGGCTTTCTGCTTCCACAAAGATTTACAGCCTCAGAAACCCTGTACTGGGTCACTGTGAGTCACAGCTGACTCCACGGCACATAACAACAAATCTTTGTTGATTGTGTCATTTCAAAACAAACCAGATTACTTGAGGGCGCACGTAGAAAATATTCAAAATACTTACAGGAGCTAACCTTTTCCCAAGTGTATAAGTGGCACACTTTTACATAGAACTACTTGTAAGTCAGGTAAAATCACTGTTAACTGGTCATTATATTAAGTTCACTAAAGACCTACATCAACTGCATTGCAAATATAGTATGGCTTGTTGTAACTGTGACCATATATTCTGTATCCCCTGAGTGTACTTATCAGATCAAAGTTCTTAAAATGACCTGTCTGATATTATTCCTAAAATCCTGAGCTTTGTGTCACCATAACTTCTATAAATATTCTAAAATCACACAATTTTATATCAGTTTTGTTGTTGGGCTTTTCATCCAATATGGAAACTAATTCTTTCTTGAATTTTCTATGATAGAGTTTCATTTTTATCCCTGTGTTCAAACATTTCTCTAATATGTACTAATTTTCAAAACACATACAGTTAGTTGTTGTCACTAATTGGCTCTGATTCATAGTGACCCTATAGAAAGCACAGCCCAATTCTGTATCATATTCACACTTTTGGATATGTATGAGCCAATTGTTCGAGCCACTGTGTCAAACCATATCACTGGGGGGGGGGGGTCTCTTTTTCCTGGGTTTCCTACTTTACAAATATGACATTCTTTCCCAAGAACTAGTCCTTCCTGACAATATGTCCAGTGTATGTAAGATGAAGTCTCACCATTGTCACTTCTAAGGAGCATTCTGGTTATACTTCATCCAATACAGATTTGTTGTCTCTTTCTACAATTGGGTACTTTCAATATTCTTCTCCAATACTACATTTCAAACGTGTCAGTTCTTGTTTTGTTTTTCTTATTCAATAACCAAATCTCACATGCATCTGAAGCACTGGAAATACCATGATGAGGGTCATGTGCACCTCAATCCTCAAATTGATATTTTCTGTTCATTTACACTTTAAAGAGGTACTTTGCAGCAAATTTGCCCAATTCAATACATCTTTTGATGTTTTGGCTGCTACTTCTATGAGGCTTGATTACGGATCCAAAATAAATCCTTGACTTCAGTCTTTTCTCCCTTTATTGTGATTTTATTGATCCAGTTGTAAGGATTATTATTATTATTTTTACATTAAGCCGTGCCTTTTACTTTTGGCTGTTTTCGTTGATCTTCATAAGCAAGCACCTCAAGTGCTCTTTGCTTTCAGTAACCAACATTGTGTCATGTGCATATTACATATTGTTAACAAGACTTCGAACTCCAATCTTGATGCCATATTCTTCTGCATATACTCTAAGTTCTCAGATTACTTACTCAGCATATAGACTGAATAAGTATGATGAAAGGTTACAATCCTGACATAAAACTTTTCTGATTTAAACCACTTGTTGTTTTTAGGTGCCACTGAGTCAGTACTGACTCATAGTGACCCTATGCACAATAGAACGAAACACTGCCTGATTCTGGGCCAACCTCACAATTGTTGCCACGCTTAAGCTGACTGATGCTGCCACTTTACCAATCCATCTCACTGGGGAATCTTCCTCTTTTTCTCTGACCCTCCAACTTACCAAACATGAGATCCTTCCCCAGTGACTGGTCTCTCCTGACAATATGTCTGAAGTATGAGAGACAAAGTCTGGCCATCCTGCCTCCAAGGAGCACTCTGGCTGCACTTCTTCCAACACAGATCTGTTTATTCTTTTGACAGCACATGGTACTTTCAATATTCTCTTCCAACACCATAACTCAAAAGCATCAATTCTTCTACAGTCTTCTACAGTTCAGCTTTCACATGCATATGAGGTCTTTGAAAATACAATGGCTTGGGTCAGGAACACCTGAGTCCTCAAGCTGACATCTTTGCTCTTCAACACTTTAAAAAATTCTTGTGCAGCAGATTTGCCTAATGCAATACGTCGTTTGATTTCTTGACTGCTGCTTCCATGAGTGTTGATGGTTAAACCACTTAGTATCCCCTTTTTCTATTTGAATGACTGCCTCTCACTCTATGTGCATGTTCTGCATTAACACAAAGTGCTCTGGAATTCCTATTCTTCTCAATTGTATTCACACTTTGTTTTAATCCACACAGTCAGATGCCTTTTCATCATCAATAAATACCAAGCAAATATCATTCTGAGTTTTTCTGCTTTCAGCCAAGCTCCATCTGATATGAATAATGATATCCCTCATTCCAGATCCTATTCTGAACTTGGCTTTAATTTCAGGTAGCTGTTGATAAACTACTGCAACAGTTTTTTAATTATGTTCAGCAAAATTTTATTTCTTATAATATTAATGATGATGCTTGATCATCTCAGTATTCTTTAGGGTCACCTTTATTTGGAATGGGCACATAAATGGATTTCTTCCAGTAGTCATCTCTCAATCTTCTTGCCATAGACTAATAAGTATTTTAACCAGGTAGTCATCTCCCAAATTTCTTGCCATAGACTAATAAGTATTTT
>NW_006408607.1:2509002-2510991 GCF_000296735.1 Chrysochloris asiatica | reverse complement strand
TCATCTTTCTCCCACGGAGCAGCTGGTAGTTTCGAACCGCTGACCTTAAGGTTCGCAGCCCGATTCATAACCACTACGCTACCAGAGCTCCTTACTTCATCTTAATTTTCTGTTCTTTATTTCACTCATTTTTGCTCAGATACTTAATATTTCTTTTCACCTGGTAATTGTAAGTTTATTTTGCTAGTTTTCTAATTCTTGGATATCTTGGGCTAAGTTGTTGATTTTGGTTCTTGTTTCTTCTTGGTTGTGTGTGTTTTTTGCTATGTTTGTCATCTGAGCACTGCTTTGATGTGTCAAACATTTTGGTGTCTTGTGTTTTCATTATTATTTGATGCAAATAATTTTTTATTCCATTTTTTTTATTGCCCAGTAGGTTTTTTGTTTTGTTTTTGTTTTTAAGACTTTATTGTGAACTGAGTGATAGTTTACATGGGAGAACATCAGTTTTGCATGCATCCTATTGTAATTTTCATGATTGTAATAATTACAATCCCCTCCATGCATCACCATTCAACAGTAGTTGTTACTATTCCCTCTGCTTGTTTGGTTTTTGTGCATATAAAAACACTCAGGAATATATAATCATTTAAACAGCAAAAGGGCACATTCTGCCTCCTGGCTGCCAGCACACAGCCTTTTTCTTTCCATAAATCTAGAGTCCTTAGCTGCTCTGTCTCTCAATGTCATCATCTTTGCCTCTATCTCTGATATTGCTGCTTCTCTGGATAGGGTCCCATATTGCACTCATGCTCTCCTACCTTCATGGTCCTAGGGTCCTCTGTTCATGAAATGAGAGATTAAATCTTTGTGTTACAAAATGTCTACCTTTACAATTGTGACAATCACAAACTGTTAATCATGATAATAATTACTCACTATTGAATCATAAGAATCTCAATCCCATCTCCTTTCAACAGACCTATTTAGACAAGATAAAAACTATTCAGTGGGGACTCTACTTTTCCCTGCACATTCTTAAACTAAACTCCCTCTTGAAAACTTGTAAGCCAGTCACTTACTGCCTTTATCACTTCCTCATTTTAGGTAGCCAATGTCTAAGTTGCCCATCCCCATCGACCCTGTATACAGATGGAATAGGGTTGATCCTTGATGTGAAGATTCCTTCCCTCACACTTGGTATTTTGAGGTACTACATCCGTAAATATAGGTCAAGTTTGTTAAATAGTAGCAATTTATACTTGTTTCCTTTATTGATTTTTTTTTTAAATCTTTTTTTTTAGTCAAGTTGTGAACATCAAGCCATCGAGGTTAGGTCAAATGGGTACTATCTGAAAATTTGGGCATTCTTGAGCATTTCCCCTAACTTCATATCAGTGGGACACTCCACTCTCATCTCTAGCCCTCTGTGACTATGTCCATGTGCATGGACCCAGGAAACCTCAGGTCTCACCACACTTCAGAACCACCAACCTTTCCTCTTCTCTCTCTCATCTCGAGGTCTATGGGGGTTCTATGGAACATAGTAGAACTCATCCCATATCTTTAGTGCTGCCTTTCCCTCACTTCTACTCACCAGTGAACCAACATGGTCTCCAGCAAGCTACATGGCTTCTTTTGTGATCCCTTTGAGTTTCAGTCTTGGACTGATATTTGTCCTGAAGGGACTGGGTTACTTGCCTTGATGTCTCTTCTGTGAACAACTTGCTCGTCCTTATATTAGCCATTCAGACTGCCATTTTTGTTTTTGACTTTTATTGCTGGTTTTTCTTTTAAGAAGTGTCTGCTATTCCTCTAGCTGCAGGCTGGTTTGCTTGTCCTTTCAAGTGGAAATGTTCCACTTCAGAAGGTTCTTGAAGGGGCTAAGGATTCCACCTAATCCTATACACTTCCAATGATCTGCAGGAAGTCTATTTCACTGGGCAAGTTGTAGAACTCCTTTTGTTGTTGTTGTTGTTAAGTGCCATCGAGTCGGGTCCGACCCATAGCGACCCTGTACAGGGTTTCCGAGGGTGTAAATCTTTACGG
>NW_006408607.1:2499129-2508007 GCF_000296735.1 Chrysochloris asiatica | reverse complement strand
TAACACCTAGTCTTTTTTTTTTTTTTTTTTTTATATCTCCTTATTGCCTTATTGCCTAAATGGTTTCTGCTGAGAGATCAGAACTTAATCTGATTTGCTTGACTTTGTAAGTAACACTTCTTTTTTTCCTAGCTGCTTTCAGGATTCTCTCTTTATCTTTGATTTTAGAGAAATTAATTATTATCTTGGTGGTTTTCTTTTGGTGTCTATCCTTCCTGGGGTTTGTCGAGCTTCTTGAATGCTTATCTTTTCACTTTTCAGGATTTAGGGAAATTTTCTTCCTGCAGCTTTTCAACTATCTCCTCTGTGGTCTTCTGTGATTCTTCCTGTTCTGGAATGCTAGAAATTCTTAATTTATTCCTCTTCTTGTTGTCCTGCATGAATCTTAGACTATCTTCAGATTTTTGTATCCTGTTTTCCTGGTTGCTCTTCTATTTTAGCAGTATTGAGAGAGTTGTCTTCTAGCTTGCTGGTTCTGACTTCCATCTCTTCAATTCTACTCCATTGCCTTTTCAGTGTATTGTCCATTTCTTACATTTTATTATTAATTGGACATCTTTTTGAAGGTTTTGGATTATTTTTAATGCTATTTCTATCTTGTTTGATTGATCCTGTAGCACCCTTATGACTTTTTCCTTATTTTTTTTAACCCCTCTGTGGAGCATTTTGATGCACTTCAGTATAATTTTCCCGAGTTCCTTCTTAGGCAGTTCCAAAGTCTACCTTCCTTCCAATGGTAAGTGTAGGTCTACCTGCAGCTCATTTGTTTCAGTTACTCAATCTTTTTTCTGGACATGTGCTGAAATCTTTGACTGACTCTTATGCATCTTCAATAATTAGATGTGTTTTCAATAGTCAGATGAATGTATGTGATGTATTATTAAGCTTTCCTATTACCTCCAGATAGATGTGATCAGGAGATGGGCTTCTTTTTTCACTTTTCTTATTACTCAATTCAGAGTAACTGTAGCAGGTATTGGCTGTCTATCTGGTGTATAGTAGTTGGTATTGACTCTTGCCAGGATTGTGGGGTTTTATAGGGTGTGATTGTAGCTTGATTAAGTGACCACAATTGTTGTCCCTTTTGGGTAATGTAGAGATGGAAAGAGTCCCCCCACAAGGTAAAAGTTGAACAAAAACAAAAAATAAAACCATGCCAACAACAACAACAACAACAACAACAACAAATTGATTGGATATGACAGTCTTTAATCACACACACACAGAGATCAAACTATGAGTATAACTTTAATGCTCCTCACTCAGTTGGCTGTAGCCATACTGGGAGACCATTCCATTTTAAGCAGTTCTTGTTGACTCCTCCCCCTATTTAGATTCTGTGCATTGTGGCCTTTGTAAAACCCTCTGGGGGGATAGACACCCTCTCTAGTCACCAGAGTGGAGGTGTGCAGACAGTGTGAGACCAATGAACAGCAAAAAATATTCACACCTTTGTCTCCAATGATTGGTCAGATCTCTGTGGTGGGAGCACTCCTCTGATCCTGCTTCTGCTCTGTCAAGCTCAAGATGGCCACTTTAGCATCTGCTGGCAGCCACGAAACAGAAAATGCTACCTTTCTTGCTTCTGCTACAAATCCCACTATTAGTAAGCCTTTGATCTTTGAAATATTTATTTATATGTAGTGCAGATTTCTGAGACTGTTCCCTAGACCTGCTTCACCTAGTATTCCATGTTATTACTGTTGGAGGTCTGTCCCACACTTCTCCCTAATCTGCCATTAAGCCCCACCGGTGATAGAGTTACATGAGTGAGGAGGGAATTATCTTCTGGAAATGTCAGTGCAGTCATATGTAGGGATCTTCTGGGTGGTGGGCTGGGAAGTGGGATGTGATAAAGAGTTAGCCATTGGGTTTTCTTAAGGCCACTTGAACTCCAAATCCCATGGGGTTCTCCATCACATGTCCACACAGAGCTCTGTGCTTTAGCACCTCCTGTCTCCCCTTGACTCATGCTGCTAGTAGAATTCATAGCAGAAGCAAGAAAAATGGCATTGGCTGAGTGGTGGTTGCAGGCAAATGCTTGGCGCAGCCATCTTGAGAAGTGCACCTACCCAGTAGTTTTCAATATTCAGTTTCTACATATCTGAGTTTTCCCCATGATGTTTCTTTTGTTCATTCAAATTTTAGTGACCCTTGGTAGCTCAGTGGTTGACAAACTGGGTTGCTAACCACAACTGGAGGGCAAAAATGAGACTTTCTCTTACAGTAAAGATTTACCACCTCAGAAATCCTATGAATGGTTGCTACGAATTGGAACTGATTTGGTGACATACAATCACACCCATCAATTTTAAAACATTATAAACTCAGTTTGTCATATGTGGTGGCTTGTCTATTCTGTGATGCTGGAACCTACTGAACCAGTATTTTAAATACCAGCAGGATTACTCATGGTGGACAGTTTCCAACTGAGCTTACATATTGTCAGGTTAGGAAGAAGGAGAGGTGAATTACTTCAGGATGTTTAGCCACTGAGAACCTTATGAATAGCAGTATTCTATTTTTAGATATAGTGTCAGAAGATGAAAGCATTCTATTTTTAGATATAGTGCCAGAAGATGAAAGCATTATAAATGGCATCAGAATATTGTCAGATACAGTGCCAAAAGATGAGCCCCTCAGGTTGAAAGGTACTCAAAATATGACTGGGGAAAGGGCTTCCTCATAAAAGAAGAGTTAATCACGATGACATGAATGGTGTAAAGCTTTTGGGAATTTCGTTTACTGATGGGGCACAACTGAAAATGAGGAGAAACATCAACAAACATGCATTAATAGTCAGAGCATGAAATGTATGATATCCCAGCCATTAGTGAAATGATGAGCACTGGTGTTGACTAGTTTTAATAAATTGTATGGTTTACTTTGCCAGGATGACAAATTCAAGAGGAATGGAACAGCATTGATCAACAAAAAGAACATCTCAAGATCTGTATCACAGTACAACACTCTCTGTGATAGAATAATATCCATATGTCTACAAAAAATCACCAGTTAATACCACTATTACTCAAATTTATGCACCAACCACTATAGCAAATTATGATGAAATTGAAGATTTCCACCAATTTCCTCAAGTTCTGGTAGCATAGTGGGTATCAGATCAGTCTGTCAACAATTTGAAACTATCAATGTCTCCACAGGGGAAAGATGAGATTTTCTGATCCCATAAAGATTTACAGAAACCCTATACAGGGTTGATATAGTCAGAGCTGGCTCCATGTAACATAACCACTACTAACAACAACTACGTCATCAGTGTAATTGATCAAACATGTAATCAAGATGTATTGATAAATACTGATGATAGGAATGCAAAGGTTAGAAACAAAAAGGAATGATCAGTTGTTGGAAATAATGGTGTTGGTAACAGAAATGATGTTGGAGATCACATGATAAAGTTTTGAAAGACCAATGACTTATTCATTGCAAATAGCATTTTTAACAACATAAAAGACAGCTATACACATGGACCTTACCAGAAGGAATACACAAGAATCAAATTGACTACATATGTGGGAAGAGACACATATGCAAAAGCTATTTATCATTAGTCAAAATATGGCCAGGCGCTGAGTGTGGAAGAGACAGACTAGGAAGAAGGAGACATGGACTACTTTGGATATTTAGTCACTGAAAACTTATGAGTAGCAGCAGAGCACAGTCAGCACCAGGAAATTGATCATTGAAACATGATGAAGGACACCAGAATATTTTCAGATATACTGCCCGAAGATGAGACCCTTAGGTTGAACGGCACTCAAAATATGCCTGGGGAAGCGTTGCCTCCTCAAAGTTGAGTTGAGCATGATGATGGGAAAGGAGTAATGCATTTGACACCTTCATTTGCTGATGGGGCACAACTTAAAATGAAGAGAAACAGCTGTAAGCATCCATTAATCATCAGAACATGAAATGTATGCAGTATGAAAATAGGAAATTGGAAATTTTCAAAAACTTAATGGAATACATGAACATCAGTATCTTAAGCATTAGTGAGCTGAAATGGACCAGTGTGGTCCATTCTGAGTCTGACAATCACTTGGTTTGTCATGCCGGAAATGACAAATTGAAGAGGAATGGCATCACATTCACCAAAAAAAGAAGATTTCAAAATCTAACTTGAAATATAGTGCTGTCTGTGATAGGATAATACCCATATGCCTACAAGGAAGACCAGTTATTCCCACTATTGTTCAAATTTATACATCAACCACTAACGTCAGTGATGATGGAATTAAGGCCAGGGGCAGATTTTGGAACAGACCATCAATTGCTCATATGCAAATTCAAACTGAAGCTGAGGAAAATGAAAACAAGTCCACAAGGCCCAAAATATGACCTTGGATATATCCCACCTGAATACAGAGATCATCTAAAGAACACACTTGATTCATTAAACACTGAAGAGTGAAGACCAGAAGAGTTGTTGGATGACATCAGGACTATCATACAGGTAGAAAGCAAAAAGTCATTAAGAAGACAAGAAAAAAGGAAAAAGATCAAAATGGATGTCAGAAGAGGCACTGAAACTTACTTTCCAGCCTAGAGATGCTAAAGCAAATGGAAGAAATGAAGAGGTACAAGAGCTGAACAGAAAATTTCAAAGATCAGCTCAAGAAGATAAAGCCAAATATTACAGCAAAACATGCAAAGATTGGGAGTTTGAACACCAAAAAGGAAGAACATGCTCAGCATTTCTCAAGTTGTGGAAAATGAAGAAAAAAGCCAAGCCTCAACTTTCATTATGAAAGCATTCTCTGGGAAATTTACTGAATGCTGCAGAAAGCATCAAATGAAAATAGAAAGAATACACAGATTCACTATACCAAAAGGAAATGGTTGATATTCCACTGTTTGAAAAGAGCCAATGATACTGGAGAAAGAAGTCCAAAGTGCATTGAAGGAATTGGCAAAGAACAAGGCACCAGGAATTGACTGAACAAAAATTGAAATCTTTCAAGAAAGTGAGGCAGCATCAGAGGAACTCACTCATCTCTGCCAACACATTTGGAAGACAACTATCTGGCAAACTGATTGGAAGAGATCCATATTTGTGCTCATTCCAAAGAGAGGTGACCTGATGGAATGCGGAAATCATCAGACAATATCTTTCATATCCCAACACTAGTAAACATTTTCTAAACATAATACAGAAATGGCTACAAGTATACATTGACAAAGAAATTCCAGAGGTTCAACTGGATTCAGAAGAAGCCGTGGAAGAAGGGATATCATTGTTGATGTGTGATGTATCTTGGCTGAAAGCAGAGAATATCAGAAATGTGTTTACCTGTGCCTTATTGACTATGCAAAGGCTTTCGATTGTGTGGCTAATGACAAGCTATAGATAACATTGTAAAGTATGAGTATTCCTGACCACTTAATCGTGCTCATGAGGAACCTGGACCTGGACCAAGAGGCAGTTGTTCGAACAAAACATAAGGAACACTGAACGGTTTAAAAGGTGTGCAACAGGGATGTATTCTTTCACCATACTTATTCAACTTGTATGCTGAGCAAATAATCCAAGAAGCTGGGTTCTGTGAAGAAAAACTTGGCATCAGGATTGGAGAACTCATTAACAACCTGCAATATGCAGATGATACAACCTTGCTTGCTGAAAGTGAAGAAGATTTTAAATATTTACTGATGAAGATCAAAGAGCACAGCCTTCAGTATGGATCACAACTCAATGTAAAGAAGACAAAAATCCTCACCACTGGTCCAAAAATCAACATTATTTTCAATGGAGAAAGGATTGAACTTGTCCAGACTTCATTCTTCTTGGATCAACTATCAACATACATGGAAGCAGCAGTCAAGAAATCAAATGACGTATTGCATTAGGTAAATTTGCTGCACAAGACCTTTTGCAAGTGTTAAAGAGCAAAGATATCAGCTTGAAGACTAAGGTGCACCTGATCCAAGCCGTGGTATTTTCAATAACTTCATATGCATGTGAAAGCTGGATAGTGAATATGGAAGACCATAGAAAAATTGTTCCTTTTGAGTTATGGTGTTGGAGGAGAATATTGAAAGTGCCATGGGCTGCCAAAAGAACAAAACAGATCTATGTTGGAAGAACTGCAGTCAGAATGCTCCTTGGAGTCCAGGATGGCCAAGCTTAATATCTCATACTTCATACATACTGTCAGGAGGGACCAGTCTTTGGAGAAGGATATCATGTTTGCTAAGGTGTAGGGTTAGATAAAAAGAGGAAGTCCCCCAGGAAGATAGACTGGCAAAGTAGCAGCATCAATGGGCTCAAACGTGGCAACAATAGTGAGGTTGGCCCAGAATCGGGCAGTGTTTCATTCTGCTGTGCATAAGGTCACTATGAGTTGGTACCAACTCAATGGCACTTTATAATAACAACAACCAACTTCTTCAGTCTGAAATTGATCAAACATACAATCAAGATGCATTGATAATTACTGGATATGGGAATGGAAAGATTAGAAACAAAGATGTAGGAGCAATAGTTGGAAAATATGTCCCTGATGATAAAAACAGTGCTGGAGATTGCATGATTGAATTTTGTAAGATTAATGACTGCTTCATTGCAAATTCCCTTTTTTAACAATATAAGTGATGACTATACACATGGAACTTTCCAGATAAAATACACACACATCAAATTGAATGCATCTGTAATAAGTGACAGTGGAAAAGCTTCCTATCATCAGCCAAACAAGGCCAGGGTCAGATTGTGGAACGAAACATCAATTGCTCGTATGTACATTTAGGTTGACGCTAAAGCAAATTAAAACAAATCTGCAAGAGCCAAAATATGAACTTTTAGATCTAACCTGAATTTAGAGACCATTTTAAGAACAGGTTTGATGCATTAGACAGTAAAGACCAAAGGGCATAAGAGTTGTGGGATGACATGAAGAACATCATACAGGAAGTAAGGAAAGGTTCATTAAGAAGACAATAAGGAAGGGAAAGACCAAAATCGATGTCAGAAGAGATGCTAAAACTTGATTTCCAGCATAGAGATGCTAAAGAAAATTGAGGAATTAAGGATATAAAATATCTGCACATAAAATTTCAAAAGTCAGCTCAAGAAGACAAAGTTAAATATTATAACAAATTGTGAATTGACCTAGAGTTAGAAAACCAGAAGAGAAGAACATATTCACCATTTTTCAGGCTGAGGGAATTGAAGAAAAAAAGTAAAGCCTCAACTTGTAGTATTGAAGCATTCTATGGGCGATATATTGAATGATGCAGAAAGCATCAAAAGAAGATGGAAGGAATAAGCAGAGTCACTGTACCAAAAGGGGGGAAAAAAATCTTAAAAAAGATACCCATACTAAAAGGTTAAAAAAAAAAAATCTTTGTTGACTACCAGAGCACAAGGTAGTGGATAGATGCATCAGAGTTTGGGTGTTGAGGAGAGTAATACACAAGAAAGGGGAGGAGAATTGAAGAACAAGGTAGATAGGGAAACAGGTATTTTCCCCTGGGCTAAATGGGGTAGAGGTAATTAGTGATGTATGCATAAATTGGAATAACAGGGATCTGTGATACAGGGATTGAGGCAGAGTCTGAATTGGTAAAAGAGGGGAAATAATGTTTAGATGCTTGACTGTCTTATTAAAATTGATTTCCCTTGCCTACTATTTTAAAATAGACACTTGTTGTTGTTGTCAGGTGCCATCGAGTCGGAACCGACTCATAGCGACCCCATGCACAGCAGAACGAAACAATGTCCGATCCTGGGCCAACCTCACTACCACTGCCACACTTGAGTCCATCAATGATGCCATCTGGCCGATCCATCTCGTTAGGGGTCTTCCTCTTTTTCTCTGACCCTCCACCTTACCCAGCATGACATCCTTCTCCAGCGACTGTTCCCTCCGGACAATATGTCCAAAGTATGAGAGACGAAGCTTAGCCATCCTGGCCTCCAAGGAGCACTCTGGCTGCACTTCTTCCAAAACAGATCTATTGGTTCTTTTGGCAGTCCATGGCACTTTCAGTATTCTCCTCCAACACCACAACTCAAAGGCATCAATTCTTCTACGATCTTCCTTATTCACTGTCCAGCTTTCACATCCATATGAGGCCATTGAAAACACCATGGCCTGGGTCAGGCGTACCTTAGTCGTCAAGCTGACATCTTTGCTCTTCAATACTTTAAATGGACACTTGAGTAGGATTAAAAGAAATATCGGGAAACATGATTACAGAAAGCTTGTAAGCCAGTCTTCAGCCTATAACTGATTGGAATACCTAAAGGGGTTCTACAGCTTGCCAGTGAAATAGGCTTCTTGCAGAGCTTTTGTAATTTCTAGGACCTTAGGTGGAATACTTAGCCCCATCCAGAAACTTCTGAGGTAGGAATTCCCACTTAAAGGGACAAGCAGAGCAGCTTTGAACAGCTAGACAAACAGATGATACGTCTTGAAAGAAAGACCATCAGGAAAAATTTAAAACAAAAATGCTTGTCTGATTGGTTATTAAAAGAATAAGTAAGTTGTTTGCAAGTGAGCCAGTAAGGCAAGCAACAAAGTCCCTTCAGGACAAACCCCTCTCCAAGGCTGAAACTCAAAAGTAGTAATCTAGCAGGCATGTGAAATTGCTGGTTACAATCTTGGTCTACTGATGAGTGGAAGTGGGGAAAAGGCAGCAATGAAGATATGGACTGAATTTGACCACATTCAAATTGACCACATTCAAATTCAAAACTCCTATTGACCGGGAGTTGAGAGAGAAGAAGAAGGACTGGTTGATCTGAAGTATGGTGAGACCAGGGAACTCCTGATCAAGAAGGACATAGCCATAGAAGGCAAGAGCTGAGAATGGACTATCCAGCTGATTTGAAGTGAGGGGATATACATAAGAA
>NW_006408607.1:2491765-2497795 GCF_000296735.1 Chrysochloris asiatica | reverse complement strand
TCTTACTTATTCACTGACCAGCTTTCACATCCATATGAGGTTATTGAAAATACCAGAAAGGTTGAGAGAGATGAAGAAAACTTAAAACAGTTGCTAAAATGGAAAGTGAATAAGGAAGACCATAGCAGAATTGATGCATTTGAGTAATGGTGTTGGAGGAGAATGTTGAAATACCCTGGATTGCCAAAAGAATAAACAGATCTGTGTTAGAAGAAGTACAGCCAAAGTGCTCCTAGGAAACCAGAATGACCAGATTTTGTCTCTCATACTTCAGACATAATATCAGAAGGGACCATTCCCTGGAGAAGGTTATTATGTTTGGTAAAGTGGAGGGTCAGAGAAAAAGAGGAAGACCTCAATGAGATGGATTGGCACAGTAGCAGCAGCAATGGGCTCAGGTATAGCAATGATTGTTAGGTTTACTCTGGACCAGGAGGTATTTTGTTCTGTTGTACACAGGGTTGCTATGAGTCAGTACTAGCTTGATGGCATCTAACAACAAGAAGAACAACAACAAATAAAAGAGCAGAGATCAGAGCCAGTTTTCCATGATAGGAAAAAAAAAATCAAAACCCTGAAATGAAGCTGGTTTGATTGGATTTGGGAAAAGGCATGAACGAACACTCTTAAATGGAAAATCAAGGTATGGCCTCAGACATTTGTCTTTGATATATGAATGTTCTATACCACTGACCAGTTGCCTGGCTTCTTGTTATTTTTAATATTTTAATATTTGTTAATTGACCATTGAGCCAATTCCTAATCATAGCGACCCTGTATAGCATTTCTGAGGAGCAGCTGCTTAATTTGAACCACCAACCTTGCAGTTCAAAGTGATCTTGCAGGAGTGCATAAACCTACAACATCTGGCAGTGGTCGGTGAGTTAGAGTGATTTGTATAATGCACCTTGGTGTGGCTGCAAATGATACATCTTTCTGCTCTGGCAGAGTGGCAATGGAGTCAGGCTGGTAGAACCGAATGAAATGAAGCCTGATATTCAAGCAGCATTTAATCACATGTTTGGTTTGATTTACTAATGCTATTGTCTTTCCATTTTCTGTTAAGAAATTAAAAGCAGGAAGTAACTTGGCATGCACACTACAATATGTAGGATCAATTTAAGAGACAATATAGATCACTGGAATTTCTTTTGTCAAATAGAACCATTAGACTTGCATATTAAAAAGTATATATTTCTGTTTTGAGTGTGTAAGTGATCCATGGCTTACCATTATGTAAAAGGCCATAAAGAAGGCAAGAAGAGTGATATGAATGGATGGCAGAGAAGGGGGAATGAATATGCTGTTTCAAATGCAGCTTATTTGAGACCATATACATTTTGTTTTGCTGAGAGAAGTGTACTTACCTCTTTTCCATGAAAGTGACTTACCTTCATTTTCAAGGCTGTCATCCAGGAACTCAGAGAGAAAAACCCCCTTTGCCAATTAGACAAATATGCAATGGCTAAAGTATATCTTGAATAAAACTAATTAGTCTTATGACTTCTCCTAAAATTGGGCTTTTTGACAAACATGTTTTGATAGAAAACTCTTGACCTTCCTCATCCTGTGATGCATTTTCCACACATAAATGCTTTTGCATGTCACGTTGGGTCTGAGATTTGGTATCACATCATTGTTTGTTGTATCACACATAGAGCAGCTGAGTAATTAATTACATCGGTCTGACTGCAATTTTATCTAGGGGATGCTCTTGCTAAGTCTGCACATGGTGACATTCCTTGCCTGTGACTGGCCATGTGACTCCATCAACTGGCAGAAGAGCAGTCAGCGGGGCCACCTTGGAGAATTTTGTAGCTTGGCAGTATGAATCTGAGAAAGTCAGGTGCAATGAAATCCTAGCCTCTCTCTGTCCCCAAAGAGGTTGAGTCCAGATTGTAATGGAACAAACAAGATCCAAAGAGGCAGTGTTGACCAGGAAAGGATGGGCCTGGCTGACTGGGAGCAGGGCTCTCTGTAGTCTCATTTCAGTCAGTCTTACACCATTTCAAACCTTTGAACATTCTTTTTTCTAGTCTCTAAAATGAGGTCCTTTTTCAGCTCCTCCAAAGATATACTGTAAATGTTAATAGTAATAATAATAACAACAAGTCCAAAACCAGACTCCATTGTTAATTTATAGTGACCCTATAGGACAGTTTCCTGGTTGGTGCTATAGTATAAATACTGGACTGCAAAGCAAAAGGTCGGTGGTATAAGTTGTACCTTGGAAAACTTAGACAGGGTCACTATGAGTTGGAATTGAGTTGACAGCACTTAACATTTTAATATAATAAGACAGAGTAAAATGGTCTCATGTGATTTCTAAGACTGCAAGTTTAGAAAGCAAGTTTCAGAGTCCTTTTCTAACATCCATTTTGGTCATTTTCTTCTTTCTTGTGTTCTTAATGACCTTTTGCTTTCTGCCTGTATGATGTTCTTGATGTCATCCCACAACGCTCTGGTCTTCGGTCTTTAGTGTCTAATGCATCAAATCTGTTCTTGAGATGATCTTTACATTCAGGTGGGATATGACCAAAGACATGTTTTGGCACTTGTCAACTTGTTTGAATTATTTTCTTCAGCTTCAGCCCAAACTTGCAAATGAGCAATTGATGATCCGCCCCTGACCTTATTTTGTCTGATGATATGTACAAAGACTCCTAGGTTAAAAAGCAAAAGGGATGAACATGGTAAGCTTTTTACAGGCTAGTGAACTAATGAAAAATCCAAGCCACAACTTGGACTATTGAAGAATTCTATGGGTAAGATATTGAATGATGCAGAAAGCATCAAAAGAATATGGAAGGAAAACAGAGTCACTGTACCAAAAGGAATGGAAAATGTTCGACCATTTCAAGATGTAGCATATGATCAAGAGTCTTTAATACATAAGAAAGAAGTCCAAGGTGAACTGAAGGCATTGGCAAAGAACAAGGCTCTGGGAATTGATGAAATATAAATTGAAATATTTTAACAAAATGATGTAGCACTGGAGGTAGTCAATCATCAATGCCAAGAAATTTGGAAGAAAACTAGTTGGTCAACTGACTGGAAGAGATCCATATTTGTGTCCATTCCAAATAGAGGTGACCCAGTAGAAAACAGAAATCATCAGACAATGTCATTAATATATCATAAAAGTAAATTGGGCTAAAGAAAACTCAAACATATCTGCAACAATACATTGACAGAGAACATCCAGAAGATCAAATCAGATTCAGAAAAAGAGATATCATTGCTGATGTCAGATGGATCCTTGCTGAAAGCAGAAAATACCAGAAAGATGTTTACTTGTGCTTTATTGACTATGAAAAGGCTTTCAATTTTGTGGCTCATGACAAGCTATGGGCAACATTACAGAGAATTAGGATTCTGGAGCACTTAATTGTGCTCATGAGGAACCTATACAAATTCAAGAGGCAGTTGTTTAAACAGAACAAGGAAACACTGAATGGTTTACAATTTCGAAAGGTGTACACCAGGGTTGTATTCTTTCATCATACTTATTCAATCTGTATGCTGAGCACATAATCTGAGAAGTTTAATTACATGACAAAAATCATAGCATCAGGATTGGAGGAAGACTCATTAACAACCTGCTGTATGCAGATGATACAATCTTGCTTACTGAAAGCAAGGAGGACATAAGAATAATTACTGAGGAAGATCAAAGACCACAGCCTTTGGTATGAGCTGCACCTCATTGCAAAGAAAATAAAAATTCTCAACACTGGAGCAATAAACAACATCAAGATAAGTGGAGAAAAGATTGAAGTTGTCCAAGACTTCATTTTACTCGAATCAAGCATCAACACTCATGGAAGCAGCACTCAAGTGATCAAAACACATATTTCATTAGACAAATTTGCTGCACAGACTTTAAAGTATTGAAAAGCAAAGATATCAGTTGGAAGGTTATGGTGTGCCTGACCTAATCCATGGTATTTTCAATAACCTCATATGCATTGAATTACAAAAACTGTGGGAGAATTGATGCATTTGAGTTATGGTTCTGGCACCTGACAACAACAAAAACATATTCTAGGTCATATTTTTTTTTCATTTTCTTCAGCTTCAGTTTGAATTTGCATACAAGCAATTGATGGTCTGTTCCACAGTCTGCCCCTGGCCTTGTTTTGACTGATGATATGGAGCTTTTCCATTGTCTCTTTCCACAGATGTAGTCAATTTGATTTCTATGTATTCCATCTGGCAAGGTCCGTGTATGTTGTCTAAAGAAGGTATTTGAAATGCACAAATCATTAGTTTTGCAGAGTTCTATCATGCATTCTCCAGCATCATTTCTATCACCAAGCCCATATTTTCCAACTACTGATCCTTCCTCTTTGCTCCCAACTTTTGCATTCCAATCACCAGTAATGTTCAATACATCCTGGTTGCATATTTGATCAATTTCAGAATTTAGAAGTTGGTAGAATTCTTTGATTTCATCCTCACTGGCTTTTGTGGTTGTTGTGTAAATTTGAATAATAGTGAATAATAACTTCCTTGTAGATGCGTGGATATTATCCTATCACAGACAGCGTTGTACCTCATGACTGATGTAGTTATGTTCTTTTTGACAATGAATGCAACACCATTCCTCTTCAGTTTGTCATTCTTGACATTATAAACCATGTGGTTGTCAGATTGAAAATGGCCAATGCAAGTCCATTTCAGTTCAGTAGTGCCTAAGATATCGATGTTGTTGCGTTACATATCATTTTTGACAATTTCCAATTTTCCCAGATTCATACTCTGTACATTCTATGTTCCGATTTTCAATGGATATTTACAGCTGTTTATCTTCATTTTGAGTTGTGACTCATCAGCAAGTGAAGGTCCTGTGGGCTTTTCTCCCACGGGCTTTACTCCTTTCATGTCATCATGGTCAACTCTACTTGAAGGAGGCATCTCTTCTTCAGTCTTATTTTGAGTGCCTTCCAACCTGAGGGGCTCATTTTCTGGCACTATATCTAACAGTGTTTCTCTGCTCTTCAGAAGGCTTTCAGTGACTAAATATTTGGAAGCAGTTCTTCACTCCTTATTCCTCGTCTATCTTCTTTTGAAACTGTCCAACCTGGATGACCCTGCTGATATTTAAAATACCAGTGGCATAGCTTTCAGAATCACAGCAACTCACAAGTCACCACATTATGACAAACTGACAGATAATTGGTAGCTGTTTGGTTTTAAGTGGAAACTGTCACTTTACATTTTGAGGGGATCTGTGTGCATGTGTAGTAGAACCATTCATAGGTGTGGTTGGGGTGTCCATTTGCTGAGGCATCCCCTCTAGTCACCAGAATGGAAGTGTACAGGCAGTGATAGACCAATGAACAGATAGCAGGCATTTGTGGATGTTCTGATCCTTCTCCTGCTTGGTCTTTCGCAAAATGATGGCTCTGGGAGCAGCTGAGCATCTGGAATTAGAAAGCAATGGATTTCTTGATTCTGCTACAAATTACCCTAGCTGTATGTCTTCCAATATTCTAAATATTCCTTTATATGTGGTTCAGAGTTCTAGCACCATCCCCTGAGACTGCTTAGTCCGATATTCTGTTTTGTTGCTGTGGAGCTCCTTACTGCATGTCTACCAAGTCTGCCATCTTTTTTATAGCATATCAGAAATTATACCAGCACTTCATTGCATCATATTTTCAGAAGGTTTCTTTAAACAGCCTGGAAACCCAGAACCACTCTACCAGCTATGCAAAGCAGAACAAATGTATTGTGTCAATCAGCATTCTCCAGATATATGGAGCCAATGGACTATACAAACACACATACAGAAAGAAAGATCAATTTTAAGGAATATTTCTTTGAAATTGTGGTGCCTACCATACTCAGGCAGGATATTTATATTTAAAGCAGATTTACTTATTCCACTACAAACCACCTTTTGTTGTTGTTGTTGTTATTGTTCACTAAAGCCAGTGAAGATGAAATAGAAGAATTCTACCAACTTCTTCAATCTGAAATAGATCAAACATGCAATCAAGATGTATTGCTCATTACTGGTGATTG
>NW_006408607.1:2484628-2489390 GCF_000296735.1 Chrysochloris asiatica | reverse complement strand
ACAGCAGCATCTAGACTACTGTTTGACCAAACAACTAGATTTCACATTCTAGGTAAATTGACAAAAGTAACTATCAGAGGATATCACATTTGATTTTTCTTTTCTTTGGTAGGCAGTAGGAAGCCCATTGAATGTTCTAAGGTGTGGCATGGAAGAAATCAACACAGTTTTTGACCACAGATTCCAGATTATGGGTTTGTAAAATATTCTTCTTGGAACTACAGAACTCACTGTTGTGGTCTCTGCTTTCTCTGTCTGTTTCCTCTTCTAAATGGTGGGCCACTTGAGATTAGAAATTGAATCTTATAGTTCTGAATCTAGCATCTCAACTAAGTCTGTTGTCTAGTAGGTGTTCAATAATCTCTTGTTGTTTTGTTATGAATTTTTTTTTAAACTTTCTTTTTTTGGAATAATTTCTCAGTTTCAGAAAAGTTGCAAAAAAAGCTCCAAGAACTTCATGTACCTTCAACATGATTGATTTATTGTTAACATTTTTCTCATATTTGCTTATCATTTTCTTCTTCTTTCTATACTAGCATGTTAGTATTACTTAGTCTAATCCACTTGAGAGCAACTTTTAGACAGCAAATCCTCTGTTCTTAAACACTTTAGTGTATATTTCTTAAGAACAAAAGCAGTATCCTATGTGTTCATTATAAAATTTAGCATTGATAAATATCCTTATTTAAGCTCCTGGGTGGTGTAAACAACTAACACACTAAGCTGTTAACTGAAAGTTTGGAGTTTCAAGACCATCCAGAGACGCAGTGGAAAAAAGGCCTGATTTTTATGAAAACTCAACCATTGAAGACCATGGAGCCTACATGGAGTAACCATGAGTTGGAATTGACAACTATTGGTTATGTACATCTAATAGTTAAAATTTTCTAATCTGTTCTTTATATCATATTTTTAAATGATCAGGATCCAGTCTATGATCATACATTTACTGTTGTTTTAATATGTCTTTACTCTCCTTTAAACTAAAATAGTCCTTAGCTGTTACTGGTATTCTATTATAGTAACATTTTTAGGAGTATTTAGGGTAGTTACTTTGTAGAATAGTTTTCAATTTGGGTATGCCTGATATTTCCAAATGATTAGATTTCAGATATGTGATTTACAGCAGGTACATTATACATGCAATTACAGCTCCTTCTAGGTGTATATTATCAGGAAACACATAATATCCCATTATGAATCATTTCAATTTTGACCTCTTGGTTAAAATGATGATTCACAGGTTTCTTGGCTTTGTTAATATTTCCTTTTGTATTAATAATTTATAGAAATTTACTTCAAAACCAAAAAAAATTCTATTTATCATGAAATGTGCACTGCTGAGCTTCAGCATCTAATGTTGATCCGTAATAAATCCATTGGCAATTGTACAATGATGAGTTTGATAGTGCA
This sequence comes from Chrysochloris asiatica, assembly GCF_000296735.1. Taxonomy (NCBI): domain Eukaryota; kingdom Metazoa; phylum Chordata; class Mammalia; order Afrosoricida; family Chrysochloridae; genus Chrysochloris; species Chrysochloris asiatica. The sequence continues at coordinate 2,487,977 of NW_006408607.1, read as the reverse complement.
TTGTATCTTGTACATTTATTAATTGTCATTCTACAGTGACTTCCTATTTTTTATTCATTGATTATCAGTATAAATTTATATGTTCCTATTCTATTCATTGGATTATAGCCCAGTAGTATCATTATTCTGTGATGCTCAAATTATCTCAGATTTAGGAACCCTTAAAGATGGCTTCTTTGTACTTTTTATACATAATCATTAGTTTTTTTGAACATGTGTTGTTTTCAAGCACAACAAGGTGTTTCAGATTATTTTGTATTCTATTTGTCTCTTACTGGAATTCACCATATCTCATAGGAAACCTATTTCCTTTTAATGTTGAACAATAAATAAAAACACATATAAGCATCATGGGTTAAATTCATCTGCATCTTGTTGTTGTTAAGTTCCTTTGAGTTGATTCTGACCCATAGTGACCCTGTCCTAGTTTAAAGTTTCTTTTAAAGCCATGACTTGCTTTTGTTATTACTGCTTCTGTTGTTGTTGTTAGGTGTCATTGAGTTAGCACTGACTCATAGCAACATTATACAAAACAAAACGAAACACTTCCCGGTCCTGTTCCACCCTCACAATCATTGTTTCTTTTTCACTCACCCTCCACTTTACTAAGCATGATGTCCTTCTCCAATGACTGGTCCTTCCTGTCAATATGTCCAAAAGTGCCATGGACTACCCGAAGGAGAAGCAAATCTATATTGGAAGAAGTAATGTCAGAATGGTTCTTAGAAGTGAGAATGGTGAAATTTTGTTTCTCATACTTTGGATCAGTTTCTCAGGATTGATCCATTCTTGAAAAAGCACATCATGTTTGGAAAAGTGGAGGGTCAGTGACAAAGAGGAAGAGCCACAATGAGATGGATTGACACAGTGGCAGAAACATTTATGACTTTGAATGTAACTATAATTGTGAGGATCACACAGGACCAAGCAATGTTTCATTCTGCTTGCTATGGGTCAAAAATGACACAAGAGCACCTAACAACAGCAGCTAGGAGTTAGCAAATGGAATCAGGTCTTGAGACAAGGAGGCAGAAGCAGTTGAATAAGAAAGAAACAAAAGACAGAATTTTCTTTATTATTATTATTATTGGGAATTTTGTGTAGAGTTACAGAGAAAATCAGTTTTCCTTTAAACAGCTCATAAACATTTTATTTATGACATTGATTGCATTCACTACAACGTAGCATCATTTATCCCACCTCCTCCTTGTGTCTCTTGTTTCTATCATTTCTTCTTTTGTAACCATTCTAAACTTTGATATTATGCAAATTCTGCCATTTTAATCTCAAATGGTTGATGATTCTAAGGAGTGGTATCTTTCTAATGCTATTGCTCCCTTTCTAGAACTCCCCATTGTATGCTGAAAACTGAGCCATGGAGTGAGATTAGTTCCAGGCCTAGAAGGAGAATAAGGACCAAAATCTTGTACATTCCACAAGTCTGCATCCAACTGGTAAGCCTGATCTTTTTTCTATAGTTACATATACTTTTTCATATTTTTCTCCCACTCTATAAAGGACCTTCTAGTGTGATACCTTTCATAGAAACTGTAGTTGTTGGTCTTGGAGCCATAGAGTCTGAGGTTTACATGGTCCATTAATCCATTGGACTAATTGTTACTATGCACCTTTAATTTTCTTCACTATTCTTTGTTCAGGACAGGGAGACGCTAAGAGTTGTAACTTTATTTTTGTTGTGTTGCATGCCATCCACTTGGTTCTGACTTATAGCACCCTCTATAATGTTTATAAGACTGGTTGGTGGGTTTGAAATATGAACCTTCAAGTTATTACCCACCCAGTACTATGCCAGGGTTGTACCTTAGATGGTCAAAAGGGCACAGGTTTTTTTATCTTCATGGAACTTTTTATTGCTACTTCTAATGTCATATTGAGGCAAATGGACCTAAAAGACAAAGAGATGAATTAGCATTGTAGGAGGCTGGATCAATGACCCTCATTTTTCTACCTTAACATAAACAACTAAGTTCAAGTGACATTCTGAAGCCAGCAAGCCTCTTACAATCAGAATAATATGAGGGATTATCCATGACAATTTCAGCAGAGACTAATGTGGTGTAAAGCTGAGGGTTCTTAATTGCATGAGAAACCCTCTTTCCTACCACAACCTTTCAACTGTGTATGCACTGGATGGGATCATTTGGTGCTACAAATAACTAACAAACTAGTTTAATAATGTAAAAATTGAAACTTAGAGTCTACCCAGAGGCACTTCTAAAGAGAATTCTCTTGATCTACTTTGGAAATTGCAGCTATTGAAAACTCTAAGAAGCACAATTCTTCTGTGACTCACATGTAGCTAACATGAGCAACCCTCTGCAAGGGATTTCTTTAAAGTCTTCACGAATAAAGATGTAAGTTTGAGGACTAAGGTATACTTGACCCAAATCATTGTATTTTCAACCACCTGTTATGCTTGTGAAAATTGGGAAGGGAATAAGAAAGACTGTAAAAGAATCAATGCATTTGATTATGGTGCTGTAGAAAAATAATGTACCCTGGACTTCCAGAAGAAAAAAAAACAAATTTGTTTTGGAAGTACAGCCAGAATGTTTCTTAGAAATCTTGAAGTCAACTGAAGAGCAACTGATAGGTTTGGCAATGTGCATTGTGTGGCAGAAGGTAACCCCTACATGATTAAAAATGGCTGGATACATGTTTGAACTAGATTGTTGTTGTTGTTGTTAAGTGCCGTCGAGTCAGTTCCAAAATAAAGGTCATTTAAATCACTTTTTAAGATGAGTTCCACCACTTATTTGTCAGTTTATCATACTGTGGTAGATTGTGAGGATGAAATAGAAGAGTTCTACCAACTTATTCAATCTGAAATTGATCAAACATGCAATCAAGACGTATTGATCATTGACCGTGGAGTCAGTTCTGACTCATAGTAACCCTGTACAGGGTTTCTGAGGCTGTGGATCTTTGCAGGAGCAGAGGGCCATGTCTTCCTCCCACAGAACAGCTGGTGGTTTCAAGCTACAGATCTTGAGGTTGGCAGCCTGATTCATGATACTAAGTTACCAGCAGGCAGCTCAAAATGGCCATAGCTAGCCCTGAACTGTTTATTAATAGGGAAAAGGCCAGAAAGGCAGGTATGGAGAGGGAGCAAGTTTATAAACAAAACAGGTGGAAAATTAAATCCCGAGGTTCAGCATAGCAACAAAAATAGTATCTTGAAATTTATCAGATGGCCTTGAAGACAAGAAGCTGAAAGAGGATATTAAAGTCATATTCACATTAGGCTATAGACTTTTTTTTTTTTCCTCCTTCACTTTCTCCTCTCCGTTTTCTGCAATTATAGACTACAGTATCCAAACTGCTTCTT
>NW_006408607.1:2464059-2465294 GCF_000296735.1 Chrysochloris asiatica | reverse complement strand
GATGGAATACATAGAAATCAAATTGACTACATCTGTGGAAAGAGACGATGGAAAAGTTCCATATCATCAGTGAAAACAAGCCCAGGGGCAGATTATGGAACACATCATCAATTGCTTATATGTAAGTTCAGACCTTAGCTAAAATAAATGAAAACAAGTCCACAAGAGCCAAAATAGGACCCTGAATATATGCTTCCTGAATTTAGAGATCACCTGAAGAACTGATTTGATATATTAAACACTAAATATCGAAGACCAGAAGAGTTGTGGGATCATATCAAGAATATCATACAGAAAGAAAACAAATAGTCTTTAAGAAGACAGGAAAGAAGGAAAAGTTCAAAATGGATGTCAGAAAATACACTGAAATTTGCTCTCCAACATAGAAATACTAAAGCAAATGGGAGGTACAAAAGCTGAAGAGAAAATTTCAAAGATCAGCTTGAGAAGACAACATCAAATATGACCACAAAATGTGCAAAGATCTGGAGTCAAAAACCCAGAAGGGAAGAACACACTCAGCATTTCTCAAGCTGCAGGAACTGAAGGAAAAATTTAAGCCTCAGCTTCCGTTATTGAATTATTGAATGATGCAGAAAGCAAATGATTGTAGCAAAAGTAAATGATTGATATTTACCGTTTCAAGTGGTAGCATCAAGAGCCAATGATACTGAAGGTAGAAGCCCAAGGTGCATTGAAGGGATTGGCAAAGAACGAGGCATCAGGATTTGGTAGAATAAAAATTGAAATCTTTCAAGAAAGTGAGACGGCACTCACTCATCTATGCTAAGAAATTTGGAAGACAAGTATCTGGCCAACTGATTCGAAGAGATCTGTATTTGTGCCCATCCCAAAGAGAGGTGACCCAATGGAATGCGGAAATCATTGGATAATATCTTTGTTATCTCGTGCAAGTAAACTTTTACTAAAGGTAATACAGAAACAGTTATAAGCATACATTGACAGAGAACTTCCAGAGGTTCAAGCCAGATTCAAATGAGGACATGGAATGAGATATATTATTGTTAATGTCTTATGGATCTTGGCTTAAAGCAGAGAAAAACAGAAAGATGTTTACCTGTGCTTTATTGATTATGCAAAAGTTTTCGATTGTTTGGATCATGACAAGCTATGGACAACATTGAGAAGTATGGGTATTCTGGAACACTTAATTATTATGCTCATAAGGAATCTGTACATGTTCAGGCAGTTGTTTGAACAGAACATGAGAACAC
>NW_006408607.1:2458135-2462571 GCF_000296735.1 Chrysochloris asiatica | reverse complement strand
TCCAATGAGTTGTTAAATATAAAAACTTGCAACACAGAAGATTAAAGGAGTATAAAAGGAGTTGGGAAAATATCCAATGGATATAAAGCTTGGGTGAAGTGGAGAAGAACAGGAGTAAGATGATTTTTCTGAAGATATGCCCCATAGACAAGATTTTCTCCATTTCTCCAATTTGCCCCAGGCCCTCTGTCAAGCTTTCTAGAGTTAGAGTGCTTTTTGTATTAGGAGTCTGAAGTTGGACGACTTAATGCCTTTTCTTCATTTTAGGTTAAATACTTTAAATATCTTTAGGACCATTTTAGTCATAATAATAAGATATTTTCCACAAGGGAGTGTCATGAGGCCTAATTAGTACCTGAAGAGAACTCTGTGATCTCACAATGAGAGGAGTGCAAAGTGCTATTTAACCTGAGAAATAAAAAAGGATGGAGAGACTGCTCTATTAGTTAGAGGCACAGCCATCCAACACACTGGAAGCAAATGTGAGTCTCCTTATAGGAATGATATCCCAGGTCAGGATTTTTTATAAAGACAACATTCCGTTATTTGAAGAGTGACTTTCCATGTCATTTGGAAAACAGCCTGCTGCTGTGGAAATGATAGATTTACCCAAACTGGGTTCTAATCCAAGTTTATATGCTGCTAACTGGCAATGCAAAAATAAACTATTCAATCAAAACAATGGATACAGTTTAGAAAGATTAAAGTCAGTTGATAATGAGTCAATTTCAAGGCCATTATTGTAAAAAATCAAGAAAAAGATTTTCGCATTAAAACCAACATTCTTTGATGGCTACAATGGGTGTCAGGAAAGAAAGGATATTTAATTAGCTAAAGCATTGTTGTTGTTGTTAAGTGTCCTTTAGTCAGTTCCGACTCATAGCGGTCTTTGTTACGGTGTTTGAGAGTGGTTGGTGAGTTGAACTACTGACCTTGCAGTACAAACTGACTTCATGGTCTAGTGCCTATCCTATGGTGCCACACCAGGGCTAGAAGGTACATATATGTTAACTTGGGTGATAAGGCAAGAATATACAACAAGAATGAGGTTGGCAGAAAATCATGAAAGCAGAGGAAGACAAAGGGAGGAGTTCAAGAGTTAATGGTAAGAGAGGTAAATATTGTTATATACACAATCCTGAATAAATGGTGAATACAAGTGGATGCATGGATAGATGGGTGTAGGAGAGAGAGTGGAAGAATACCCACAAATATATACAGTTTGACAGAGAATATTTATACATGGGTATTTATATGCGTTGCAAACATAATTTGCTGAAGCATACAGGGGAAATAGTTTGGAAAGCTTTGTTGTTGTTAAGTGCCCTTGAATTGGTTCAAGTTCATAGCAACCAAGAAATACTACCCTATCCTGCGCCGTTCTCACAGTTGGTACTCTTGAGTCCATTACTGCAGCCACGATGCCAATCAATCTCAAGGGGTCTCCCTCTTTGTCTCTGACCTTCCACTTTATCAAGCATAATGCCCTTCTTCAAGGACTGGTCCCTTCTGAAAATATGTATCTGAAGTATGAGAGATGAAGCCATCCAGGCTTCTTGGAAGCATTCTGACAATATTACTTCCAGCATCGATTTGTTTGCTCTTCTGGCAGTCCATGGTATTTTAAACATCTTCTACAACACCATAACTCAAATGCATCGGCTCTTCTATGATATTCCTTATTCCTTGTACAATTTTCATATGCATAAGTCTTTCATACCATGGCTTGGGTAAGGTACACCTTAGTTCTTAAACTGGTTTCTTTGCTTGAAGCCTTTAAAGAGGTCTTGTGCAGTAGATTTGCCTAGTGCAATAATACATTGCTTGATTTCCTGAATGATGCTTCCAGGAGTGTTGATTGTATATCTTAACAAAATGAAGTCTTTGACCAACTTCAATCTTTTCTCCATTTATCTTGATGTGATTTACTGCTCCATTGTAAGGATTTTTGTTTTGTTTCCATTGAGGTGCAAATCATACCGAAGTCTCTGGGCTTTGATCTTCATCAGTAAGTATTTTAAGTCCTCTTCACTTTCAGAAAGCAAGCTTGTATCATCTGCATATTATATTGTTAATGAGTTTTCCTCTAATCCTGTTGCCGTGTTTTCCTTCATATAATATAGCTTCTCGGATTATTTGCTCAGCATCAAGTTTGAATAAATATGATGAAAGAATACAATCTTTTGCACACCTTTCCTAAACCAATCAGTGTTTCCTGGTTCTATTTGAACAACTGCCTCTTGGTCTATGTACAGGTTTATTATGAGTAAAGTTAAGAGTTTCAGATTACTCATTTTTTGCAATGTTGACCATAGCTTGTCATGATCCACACAATTGAAAGCTTTTGCATGGTCAATAAAGCACAGGTAAACGTCTTTCTGGTATTCTCTGCTTTCAGCCAAGCTCCATCTGACATCAGCAATGATATCCCTCATTCCATGTCTCCTACAGAATCCAGCTTGAACCTCTACAAGTTCTCTGTCAATGTATGGTTACAGCTATTTTAATACTATCTTTAGTAAAACTTTTATTTCATGGATATCAATGATATTGTCCAATGAGTTTTGCATTCCATTTGGTCCCCTCTCTTTGGAACGGGCACACATGTGTATCTCTTCTAGTCAGTTGGCCAGATAGTTGTCTTCTTAATTTTTTGGCATAGAGGAGTGAGTGCCTCCAGTGCTACATAAATTTATTGAAAATTTTTCATTTTGTATTCCATCTGTTCCCAATGCCTTGTTATTTTCTAATACTTTCAATGCACCTTGGACTTCTTCTTTCAGGATCATTGGTTGTTGATCACTTGTTGTCTCTTGAGATGATTGAACATTGACCATTTCTTTTTGGTACAGCGACTGTGTCTTCCTCCCATTTTCTTTTGTTACTTTATTCATCATTCATTATTTTGCCTTTAGAATCCTTCAACAGTGTAAGCTGAGGCTTGAATTTTTTTCTTTAGTGCCTTCAGTTTCAGAAATGCCAGTGTGTTCTTCCCTTTTGTATTTCTAACTCCAGACCCCATTGCCACCCAGGGACTCCTGGGTTCAGTATTGTAAGTTGTTGTTAAGTACCATCAAGTCAGTTCTGACTCACAGTAACTTCATATTGGGTTTTTGAGGAGTGGCTAGTGAACTTGAACTGCTGACCTTGTGGTTCAAACTTACCTTGCAGTCCAGCACATTAACCCACAGTGTGACAAAATGTCATTGGATTCCTTCAAATCAGTTCTGAATTATTGTGACCTTATGCACAATAAACTGAAACACTACCTAGCTGGTATCATCTTCATAATTGTTGTTATATTTGAGTCCACTGTATCAATCCATCCCTTTGAGGATCTTCCTCTTTTTATTGACTGCCTACTATATCAAGCATTATGTCTTTCTCCAGAGTTTGGTCTCCCCTGATAATAAGTTCAAAGTGTTGTTTTCCTCCTTTCCAAGGAACTCTGGTAGCATAGTGATTAACCCCTCAAGGTCAGCAGTTTGAAACTACCAGCTGTTCTGTGGAAGAAAGAGGAGGCATTCTGCTCCCATAAAGATTTACAACCTCAGAAACCCTATGCAGGGTCGCTATGAGTCGGAACCGACTCCACAGCACACCACCATGGAGCATTCCAGCTGTGCTTCTTTTCTTTCTTTCTTTTTTTCTTTCTTTCTTCCTTCCTTCCTTCCTTCCTTCCTTCCTTCCTTCCTTCCTTCCTTCCTTCCTTCCTTCCTCTCTCTCTCTCTTTCTTTTTTGCCCATAATCAAAACTTTATTGAAAAAAACTGACACCAAAATGAGAGTACTGCCCAATACTTCACACACACACAAAACAAAAGTTAATTAAGTTTTCTTAGTAGATTACCTGGAATTGTTGAATTGATAAGGCTTTCTGTGATGTATAGAAATTCAGGAAGTTTAATGGAGCATTAGCGTGACTTTCTTCTAAATGAAAAACCTTCTGTAAGTCTGGCTTTTCCTCCTGTAGGCTGGCACAGCATTGTTGAACAACACACACAAAGAACCAGGTCTGAGCATTCCTCAAAACTATGGTAATTTTGTAGCTACGTGGACATTTACATTAATGAAATAAGAATTTGGGCATTGAACTAGTCATTTCTTTTTATGTGTTTTCTTTTCCTCTTCCAAGGATGGATGTAGTAAATATCTAGCCAAAGGTATATTCTCATACACACTCCAAGGTCAGTCCACGCAGCTGTACTTTCACAAGACAGATTTGCTCATTCTTTTCAATTTTATTCACTAATACCATAATTCAAATGCATTAATTCTTCTTTGGTGTTCACTATATATTGTTCGTTCTATGAAGAAAAACGTGGCATCAGGATTGGAGGAAGACTCATTAACAACCTGCGATATGCAGATGATACAACCTTGATTGCTGAAAGTGAGAAGGTCTTGAAACATTTACTTATGAAGATCAAAGAGCAC
>NW_006408607.1:2448859-2457505 GCF_000296735.1 Chrysochloris asiatica | reverse complement strand
GGTCCAGGATCGGACATTGTTTTGTTCTGCTGTGCATGGGGTCGCTATGAGTCGGTTCCGACTCGATGGCACCTGACAACAACAACAACAACAACAATATATTGTTCATTTTTCACATGTACATGATGTGCCTGAACATACTATAGCTAAGGTTAGGAACCCCTTAAACGTCAATGTGAAATCTTGGATTTGTAACACTTTAAAGAAGTCTATTGCAATAAATTTGCCTAATCATTCAATTTCTTGAATGTTGCTGCCATGGGTTTTGATTGTGGATCCTAGTAAAATGAAATCCTTAGCAACTTCAATCCAGCTGTAAAATCAGTGATTTAAGCCATGAATGCACTAGAATTGAAAAGAAATTTAGTTTTTCATTACACAAATCATGTTCAGTGAATATTTACTAAATAGTTGGCAGGCATTATTACGGTAACTTCTTGACTATATACGACTGCACAGTTTCAAAGGAATCAAACTGTGTTCATCATTTCTCTCCCGTCTGCTCCCTGACCAAAATTGCATCATACTATGGTCCTGGAGATGCAAGGAATGAGAACCAGTGGTTATTTAGACTACTCACAGCAAACACGATAGATTGGCATAATGTAATGATAGTTCTCCACTACCTGTTTCCCAATTTGTTATACTGAGTAGTTTGCATGCTGCTGTATTATTGTAGGAGTTCCGATGTGTCACCACAGGATAAGCACTAGACTGTAATGGGTCAGTTTGAACCTCAGCGTCAGTGGTTCAAACTCACCAGCCACTCCTCAGAAACTCTGTGCAGGGTTGCTGAGTCAGAACAGACTCAACAGCACTTAATAACAGCAACAAAATGATATTGAAAACTATTTCACCAGTCATCCATAGTGGAGAGATTTCAGTGGTGCTTCCAGACAAAGACAGACTAGAAAGAAAGATCTTATGATCTACTTCTGAAAATTAGCCAAAGAAAACCTTATGGATCACAGTATGTAACATGGTCTGATGTGCTTGATTTAGACAGTTCATGCAGAAGGATCAATTGCAAGCATCATATTTGATAAAATTGAGGGCCAGTAAGAGAAAGAGAAACATTCAACCGGATCAATTGGCTCAGGAGTCATGTCAATGGATTCAAACATAACTGGTGATAATGACGATGATGTGAGATGAAGCAGCACTTTATCTTGGTGTGCATAAAGTTGTCATGAGCTGGAATTGACTTAATAGCAGCTGTTGATCTATCCCAACACTCATCTGTCAGTTTGCTATACTGTGATGGCTTGCATTCTGCTGTGATTCTGGAAGCTACGCTACTGGTATTTAAATAGAAGTATAATCACTGATGGACAGCTTTCTGATGAGTTTTCATATGAAGACAGACAAGTAAGAAGGGGAGATGGACTACTTCCAAATATTTAGTCAATGAAAACCTTATGAATAACAGTGGAACACTGTCAGTACCAGAATAATGAGTACTGAAACATGATGAAGAGTACCAGAAAATTATTAGATATGGTGCCAGAAGATGAGCCCCTAACGTTGGAAGGCACTTAAAATACGACTGGGGAAGAACTGCCTCCCCAAAGTAGAGTTGACCTTAATGGTGTGTATGGAGTAGGGTCTTCGGGACCTTCACTTTCTAATGGGGCACAACTCAAAATGAAGAGAAACAACTAAAAACATCCACTAGTATTCATAACATGGAAGATACAAATTATGAATCTAGGAAAATTTGAAATTGTCTTAAATGAAATGGAATGCATACACATTGATACCCTACGCATTAATGAGCTGAAATGGACTGGCATTGGTGATTTTGAATCTGACAATGACATGATTTACTATGCCAGGATTGACAAATTGAAGAGGAATGGTGTCACATTCATCATCAAAAAGAACAAATTAAGATCTGTCTTGAAGTACAATGATGTCTGTGATAGGATAATACCCATAAAGATGAGTTAATACCACTATTATTCAAATATAGGAATCTACAACTAAAGCCAATGATGATAAAATTGAAGAATACTACCAACTCCTTCAGTCTGAAATTGATCAAATATGCAATCAATATGTATTGATAATTACTGGAAACTGGAATGCAAAGGTTGGAAACAAAGAGGAAGGATCAGTAACTGCAAAATATGGGTTTTATGACAGAAACATTGAAGGAGATTGCAAGATAGAATTTTTCAAATCTAATGACTTCTTCATAATAAATTTTAGAAAGAGCATAAAATACGACTATACACATGTACCTCACCAGATGGAAACACAGAACTCAAACTGACTAACTACATCTTTGGAAAGAGATAGTGTAAAAGCTCCATGTTGTTGTTGTTGTTAAGTGCCATCGAGTCGGTTCCGACCCATAGCGACCCTGTACAGGGTTTCCGAGGGTGTAAATCTTTACGGGAGTAGAAAGCCTCATCTTTCTCCCGCGGAGCGGCTGGTAGTTTCGAACCGCTGACCTTAAGGTTCGCAGCCCGATTCGTAACCACTACGCTACCAGAGCTCCTTATCATCAGTCAAATCAAGGTGAGAGGCCGATTGTGGAACAGGCCATCAATTGTTCATATTCACGTTCAGGCTGAAGCTGAAGAAAATTAAAATAAGTTCACAAGAGCCAAAATATGACAATCAACATATTCCACTTGAATTTAGATATCATCGCAAAAACAGAGATGTTGAATTGGGCACTAAGGACTGAAGACCAGAAAAGTTGTGGGATGACATCAAGAACATCATAAAGGAAAAAAGCAAAAGGTCATCAAGACAACAAGAAAGAAGGAAAGAATCAAAATGGATGTCAGAACAAACTCTAAAACTTGCTCTTCAGAGTAGAGATACTAAAACTAATGGAATAAATGAGGAGGTGAAACAGCTGAATAAAAAATTTCAAAATTCAAAGTGAAACGTGAAAGACCTGAAGTTAAAAAAACCAAATGGGAAGAACACACTCAACATTCTTCAGCTTGCAAAATTGAAGGATTCTATGAACAAATATTGAGTGAGGCAAAAAAATAAAAATTAAAATAAAAAAAAAAATCAAGAAAACATGGAAGGAATTCACAGAGTCCCTTTACCAGATACAGATTTTCATTGTTTAACCATTTGAAGATGTAGCATATAATAATGAAGAAAGAAGTCCAAGGTCCATTGAATGCATTGACAAAGAACAAGGCTCCTAGAATTGAAGGAATACAAATTGGAATCTTACAACAAAATGATGCAGCACTGGAGGTACTCACTCATCTATGTCAAAAAATTTTATGACAACTACCTGTACAACTGACTAAAAGAGAACCTATTCGTGCCCATTCCAAAGAGAGGTGACCAACAGAATGCAGAAATCACTGGGCAATATCCTTAATATTCCATGAAAGCAAAATTTTGCTAAAGATAATTTAAAATGCCTGTAACTATACATTGACCGACACTTTCCAGAGGTTCAAGTCAGATTCAGAAGAGGACGTGGAACAAGGAATATCATTGTTGACCTCAGATGGATCTTGGATGAAAGCAAAGAATACAATAAAGACACTTACCTGTGCTTTATTGATTACACAAAGGCTTTTGAAGGTGTGGATTATGACAAGCTATGGACACCATTGCTGAGAATGAATATTCCAGAACACTTAATTGTACTTATGAGGAACCTGTACATAGAACAGGGGTATATTCTTTCACCATATGTATTCAATTTGTATGCTTAGAAAATAATCCAAGAAGTTGTGTTATATGAAGATTATCAGGATTAGTGGAAGACTCATTAACAACCTACTATATGCAGATGATACAACCTTGCTTGCCTAAAGGAAAGAGGGATTAAAATATTTACTGATAAATATCAAAGACTACAGCCTTCAGTATGGGTTGCACCTCAACGTAAAGAAAACAGAGATCCTCACCAATGGACCAATAAATAACATCACTATAAATGGAGAAAAGATTGAAGTTGTCAAAGACTTCATTTTGCTTGGATTAATCATCAACACTCATGGAAGCAGCAGCCAAAAAATACAACAGTATTGCACTGATCAAGTTTGCTGCATGAGACCTGATTAAAATGTCAGTTTGAGGACTAAGATGAGGCTGATGCAAGCCATGGTATTTTCAATACCTCATATGGAAGTGAATGTTGGGCAGTGCATAAGGAAGGCTGTAAAAGAATTTAAGCATTTGAACTATGGTATTGGAGGAGAATATTAAAAGCACCATGAACTGCCAAAAGAACAAATCAATCTCTGTAGGAAGAACTATAACCAGAATGCTCTCTGGAAGCCAGGATGGCCAGGCTTCATCTCTAATACTCTGGACATATTGTCAGAAGGGACCAGTCCCTTTAGAAGACTATCATGTTTGGCAAAATGGAGGGTCAGACAAAGAAGAAAGACCTCATGTGAGATGGATTGGTACAGTAGCAGGAACCTTGGGCTCAAGGGTAATAACGATTTTGATATTGATGCAGTAATGGACAGTGTTTCGTTCTGTTGTGCTTAGGATTGCTACAGGTCAGTACTGGCTCGATGATACCTAACAACAACAGCATCGATCTATCATTTATCTTCAATTCTATTTCATCTATCCAAGGATAGGTATAACCACATGCTTTCCAGGTTGGACAGTAAAGGACGAGATTCTTTCAATTTGCATTGATGATGCATAAATTAAAGATTTACCTATGAGTTGATGCTCATGTTGGATTTTGAAGAATGAATAAATGTTTCCAGAAGTCAAAGTGTATGAGGGAGGCACTTAAGGATGGCATTCTGGTGCAAAGGGGGAAAATGTACAAAAGCATGAAACCTAGTAAAGATTGGTGAAATATAAAGTTCAAGAGGCATGGGAATGATGAACCAGTAAACATTTATATGATGCATCTCACTCTATAAATGTAATTCACTCCCATCTCCCACATCACCAAAAGGACAGTGGTATTTTTTTGTGTTTGCAGTCAAGATTTGTTCAAAATCTTTGTATCACAAGATCCAAATGTCAGAAGCTATATAGAATTAAGAACAAATAATGCAAAGTCAGAGCTTACTTTGCATTTTCTGTATATTTGATAAGAAAATGTATAAAGGATTCCTATTCCAACCTATAACCTCAGGTCTGCAAGTTAGCTTTACAGGGGAATTCAGAGAGCATCTCTGCCTGGCTCTTTCCAGAACTTGTCACAAAGAAGTGCAAATAAGGAGACCAGAGAAGCCAGCCAAGTCCTCTCTAAAATTATCCCTGTCATCAGAAACAATTAATACTATGTACAGCACAGTATTGTTCTAGGAATAGGAGCCAAAGGAGTTTAGGGAGATTTGCAGATCATATAATTTTGTAACTGTAGTTTGCAGTTGGCTCTGCTTTATGTGTCAAAGCTTAATTGGTGGGAGGAAACGCAGGGGTCTGAATGAAGCTACGCAAGAGGTTCAAACATTACTACAGGAAGAAGATGGCTTGCATCTTCCATCACATTATTAGGAGTTTATATCTTTCATTTTTTTTGGAGATGATCATGTTAATCTCTCTCAATAGGACCCCACAGTGTGTATGTATGTATATATATGTGTGTGTGTGTGGAAGGGAAGGAAAGAGAGAGTATGTGTATGTGCCCATGAGTATGTGTGGGATATTTTCCCTTTTTGTACACAATTGTATGGATGCTGATTATATGTTAAACTATCATACCCAAGCAAACTTTTCAGGTTGAACTCAAATGAATTTCCTTACTCTCCCTTATTGTTAAATTCGCAATTGCAGTCACACCTGGCATTCTTTATATATTTTAACAGAATCAAATTCGCATCGCAAGTCAAAGGCTAATATAAACAAGGAAAGAAAAAGAAGAAACATTTTCACAAATGTAATAATTGTTGTTGTTATTGTTAAATGAGTTCAAATCAGTTCTGACTAATAGCAACCCTGTTTCCAAGTAATGGTTGGTGAGTTTGAACTGCACACCTTGCAGGTAGCAGTCCAGTACTTGTTCTACAGCACCATAACAAACTATGATCTCATCAACTAATATGACATCATAATTCATTGTCTAACACATTCTTTGGAGTCCTGGCATGGCACTGAGGGTTAATGTACTGGTATTCAAATTTCAGTTTGAAATGCAATGTCAGCAGATCAAGCTCACCAGCTGCTCCTTGGAAACCCTATAACAGGTTCGCTATGGGTCAGATTAATGTGTTCTGGTAACATAGTGGTTATGAGTTGGGCTACTAACCTCAATGTCAGTAATTCGAAGCTACCAGCAGTTCCACAAGAGAATTATGAGGCTTTCTGATCCTGTTATAGCCTTGGAAACCCTATGCAGGGTTGCTATGAGTCGGAACTGATTCCATGGCACACCACCACCATGGGTCAGAACAGACTCGAGGGTACTTAACAACAAACAAAAACAGCAACAACACATTCTTTTATGTGGAAAGGACAGGGAAGGAATCACAACTTTTCTATTACTATTCTTCAATTCAAATGAAACACAGTGAATGGTTTCTTGAAGGAACTTCAATGTATGTTTTATTAAATGGGGATAAACATATTTAGCATTTATGGATAAATAAATGCAAATGATTCTTCAAGTATACCATCTTCAACTCCCATTTTCAACTCCCAAAGTACCAACTCCCATTTTCTGAGTCACCTCTCTTTGGAATGAACATAAATACAGATCTCTTCCAATCCTTTACTTCTTCCTTTATTTTAAAACTGACACAAAGAAGAAGAAGGAAGATTAAATCATCAACAAATCTATCCAATGTATCCTGGCTGACTGTTAGTTTAATAAACTCTAAGAATGTTGCTTCTTATAATTCATGCAGAACTAGCAGAGAAAACACTCTTTATCTTTTAAAGTGTTGAAGAGCAGAGATATCAGCTTGAAGACTAAGGTGCGCCTGACCCAGGCCATGGTGTTTTCAATAGCCTCATATGGATGTGAAAGCTGGACAGTGAATAAGGAAGATCGTAGAAGAATTGATGCCTTTGAGTTGTGGTGTTGGAGGAGAATACTGAAAGTGCCATGGACTGCCAAAAGAACCAATAGATCTGTTTTGGAAGAAGTGCAGCCAGAGTGCTCCTTGGAGGCCAGGATGGCTAAGCTTCGTCTCTCCTACTTTGGACATATTGTCTGGAGGAAACAGTTGCTGGAGAAGGATGTCATGCTGGGTAAGGTGGAGGGTCAGAGAAAAAGAGGAAGACCCCTAACGAGATGGATCAGCCAGGTGGCATCATTGATCGACTCAAGTGTGGCAGCGGTAGTGAGGTTGGTCCAGGATCAGACATTGTTTCGTTCTGCTGTGCATGGGGTCGCTATGAGTTGGTGCCGACTCGATGGCACCTGACCACAACAAATTGTTATTAAACACCATTGAGTAGGTTTCACCTCATAGAGTCCCTACATAGGACTTCCAAGAAGCTGCTGGTTAGTTTGAACTTCCAGCCTTGTACTTGAAACTGACCTTGAACCCGGGTGCTTACTCTATGGCGCCATCTTCTTTGTTGTTGTTACGTGCCTTTGAGTTGGTTCTGACCTATAGCGACCCTCTATAAGGTTTCCAAAGCTCAGCTAGTGAGCTTGAAATGCCAACATTGTGGTTCAAAGTGATTTTTCAGTGCAGTGCATTTACCATCAACACTATGCTAGGAGAGCTGGCTACTTTTGATGTCTGTGCAACACTTACAGCTAAATGAGAGTTTCAGATTTTCAGATTATCCTATGGCGTGACACTGTGGGTTAAACTGGCTAGACTACAAGGTCATTTTGAACCATAAAGTTGGCAGTTTAAGCTCAGCAGCCTCGCCTTGGAAACCCTAAGTAAGGTTGCTATGAGGTGAAATGGACTCTATAGCACTCAACAACAGCTCCTCTGTTTCTGTTGTTAGGTGCCATCAAATTGGTACCGACTCATACCGACCCTATGCACAACAGAACAAAACACTGCTCAGTCCTGGGTCAACCTCACTGTTGTTGCCACGATTGACCCCATTGATACTGCCACCTTGCCACCTATTTCACAGGGGGTCTTCCTTTTTTACTCTGACCCTCCACCTTACCAAATATGATATCCTTCTCCAGAGACTGATCCCTCCTGATAATACTTCCAAAGTATGAGAGATGAAGTTTGGCCATCCTGGCCTCCAAGGAGCACTCTGTCTGCACTTCTTCCAAGACAGATTTGTTTGTTCTTTTGGCAGCCCATGGTATTTTCAATATTCTCCTCCAACACCATAACTCAAAGCATCAATTCTTCTTTGTTCTTTCTTTTGCAATGTTCAGCTTTTGTATGCATATGAGGTTATTGAAAATACCCTATCTTGAGTTAGGTGATCTTAGTCCTCAAGCTGACATTTTTGCTCTTCAACATTTTATAGCAGATTTGCCTAATGAAGTATGTCATTTGATATCGTGACTACTGCTCCCATCAGTGTTGATAGTTGATCGAAGAAGAAAAAAATCCTTGCCATCGCCAGTCTTTTCTCAGTTGATAAGAATGTTGTTTATTGGTCCAGTGGTAAGGATTTTTGTTTTATTAACACTGAGATGTGATTTATAGTGAAGACTGTGCTTTTTGATTTCATCAGTAAATATTTTAAGCCCTCTTCACTTTCAGCAATGAAGGTTGTATTATCTGAATATTACAGGTTGTTAATGAG
>NW_006408607.1:2447790-2448298 GCF_000296735.1 Chrysochloris asiatica | reverse complement strand
GTTGGAACAACTGCCTCTTGGTCCAGGTACAGATTCCTCAAGAACACAATTAAGTGTTTTGGAATACCCATACTTAACAATGTTGTCCATAGCTTGTCATTATCCACACAATCAAAAGCCTTTGCATAATCAATAAAGCACAGGAAAACAGCTTTTTGATATTCTCTGATTTCAGCCAAGATCAATTGGTAATCAGCAATAATATCCTTCATTCCACATCCTCTTCTGAATCTGGCTTGAACCTCTGGAAGTTCTCTGTCAATGTATGCTTGCGGCCATTTCTCTATTACCTTTAGTAAAATTTTATTCACATGGGATATCAAAGATATTGTCCCATGATTTCCACATTCTGCTTATTCACCTCTTTTTTGAATGGGCATAAATACAGATCTCTTCCAATCAGTTGGCCAGATAGTTGTCTTCCAAATTTCTTGGTACAGATGAGTGAGTGCCACCTGTGCTCCATAACTTTCTTGAAAGATTTCAATTTTTATTCCATCAATTCCTA
>NW_006408607.1:2444521-2446598 GCF_000296735.1 Chrysochloris asiatica | reverse complement strand
CATGTGGTTGTCAGATTCAAAATGGCCAATACCAGTCCATGTCAGTTCTCTTATGGCTGAAATATCAAAGTTTATGTGTTCCATTTCATTTTTTACAATTTCTAATATTCCTAGATTCATACTTCATACATTCCATGTGCGAATTATTAATGAATGTTACAGCTGTTTCTCTTCATTTTAAGTTGTGACCCATCATCAAATGAACATCCCATGGGCTTTTCGCCCATGGCCTTTACGCCATTCATGTCATCACTGTTAACTCTACTTTGAAGAGGCAGCTCTTAACCCAGTTGCATTTTGAGTGCCTTCTACTCTGGGGAACTCATTTTCTGGCACTATTCCTTATAGTGTTTCACAGCTATTCATAGATTTTCACTGACTAAATATTTGGAAGAAGTTCATCACTCCTTCTTCCTAGTCTGTCTTTGTCTGGAAGCTCATCTGAAACCTATTCACCCTTCTGGTATTTAAAATACTGGTGGCATAGCTTCCAGAATCCCAGTTAAGTTACAGGCCACAACAGTACAACGAACTGACAGACGAGTTGGGGATAGCTCTTCTAGGGCTGACTAATGTTGAGATCTGTGCAACTCTGACAATTAAGTGAGAATTTCAGATTTTTTGAAGGAAGAAAACTTATATATACTAAAGGAAATGTTACCCAAACAAAGTGAGGGGTTTCCACCATCTGTGTATCTGAAGAATTAGCAGTTTTTCGCAATGAATTTCCAGGTAAAGCAAAAAAGAAGCACAGTGCTCATGTTTTACTTGGAACAAAAAATTAAGGAAGCATCTTGGGGTTTTTATTATTGTTTGTTTTTTTTGAAGAAAACTACAAGCAAAATAAAATACCTCTACACAATAAGATCCCAAGTGGTCAAAAGAAGTTGTAAATCTACTCTGAGAGACAGCCTGAACCAGAGCCCTGACATCAGGATTTTTGGGGAAGGAAGAGTGCCACCTACTGAATCCCCACCTTTTAGATGTTTCTGTCAGCACTTTGATTTTCTTTGGAGTTCTACCAACCTCAAGCATGACCTTGCTCAAAAATGAAATCTGACCTCATTACAATGCAAGCTTAGCTTTCTGCAGGCACTTTACAAAATCAGTCAGAACCCCTCATCTGCAGATTTCCCCCCAAATAGTGCAATACTAAGTGAGTGCTTCAAGACAAGCAAAGGGCTTCATAGAACCAAAACAGCAAGAACAGCTGCAAAAGGGGATCAGGCATCTGTGTAATGATATGTTTAGTCACTAAACACAACGATTTTATCTTAAGAGAGACTAAAATTCCACTACAAATGTTTATGTAAAGTCTTCTTTTCTCAGTCTGAGGAAAGTGTCTGACTAAATGTTTTGTTTGATTGAACTTAATTGCTGACATCTGGATTGGTTAATGTTAATATTAACCAAAGAATTTGAACAAAAAAAATAAAATGACCCAGGAGAAAGGTCTGTTTGGAACATTCCTTAGGTGTTGTAAACATGGGCAATTTTCAAAGTTAGTGTAAAACCTAAGAAGTTTCTGGATTTTAATTAATGGATAAATATGAATAACTGTAATAAATAATTAGCTACTGTGTTTTTAAATAAATTATGCATTAGGTGCTACTCCTATAAAACATGTTATTGTTATTGTTGTTGGTAGGTGCCACTGAGTCGATACCGAGTAATAGCAACCCTATGCAAAACAATTGTTGCCATGCTTGAGCCCATTGATTCTGCCACTGTGCCAATCCATCTCACTGGGGGTCTTCTGCTTTTTCACTGACCCTTCACCTTACCAAACATGATGTCCTTCTACAGCAACTGATCCCTCCTGACAATATATCCAAAGTATGAGAGATAAAGTTTGGGCACACTGACCTCCAAGGAACACTCTGGCTGCACTTCTTCCAAGACAGATCTGTTTGACTTCTGGTTTGGGGTAAGGAGAAGCAGAGACAGGTAGAGTGGCTCCTCTATGGAGGAGTGGAAAAACCAGAGATGGCACTTTCCTGAAGCAACTCCAATGTTTTGGATCTAATATAAGGTACAGGGCATCAGTTTCCCGTGCCCACCAGTGGACAAATATGAC
>NW_006408607.1:2422010-2423816 GCF_000296735.1 Chrysochloris asiatica | reverse complement strand
CAAAAGAGCAAAAAGATCTGTATTAGAAAAAGTGCAGCCAGAGTGCTGCTTATAGTCCAGGATGACTATACTACATCTCTCATGCTTCGGACATTTGTCAGGAGGGACCAGTCACTGGAGAAAGATATCATGTATGGCAAGGTGGAGGGTCAGAGAAAAAGAGGAAGACCTCCAGCAAGATGGATTGGCAAAGTGGCAGCATCCATGGGCTCAAGCATGGAAATAATTGTGAGGTTGGCCCAGAACCAAGCAGTGTTTCATTCTGTTGTGCATAGGGTTGTTATGCATCAGTACCAACTTGATATGGGAATTGCAGAAGGAAATGTATGTTAGATACTTTTGTTGGTTTTGTGGCAGATATTATTAATATCTGTATAGATTACCCATGGGAGAAAGATGAGGTTTTCTGCACCTGTAAAGTTTTCCAGTCTTAGAAACACTATACAAGGTCACATTGAGTCATAATTGAGTCAACAGCACACAGAAGCAGCATATAGAATAAGGAATTTGAAGAAATTATGTAGCTTGGCCTTGGGAAATTCAGAAGCACCAGTCAGCCTTGAGTGACACTGAAGAGACACACTTTAACAAAGCATCTTAACCCAATTAAGTAGCTATCCTCAGTCATCTTGCTGCACCAAGTAATTGAAACCAATGACAAATGTTCTGTTTTCATAAAGGACACAGAGTTCAAGAAATCTAAATATTTTCTAGTTATTATTACTTTGTTAATTCTTTTATAGTGAAATGTTTGAAGATACTTGAAAGAAAGGAAATAATTTAAAACAAGAAGCATGGGGTCATGCCAAAGGGAAAATACATGAGCAGTTTAAAAGAGCACCCTTGGAAAAATATAGAAGAATTTGAATGATAAAATAAATAGTATAATGTTGGAATATAATTCTAAGTATGTAGAATATTCAAAAAGTCAATAAAAATGCTTGTTACAAAAATTATGCATTGCAATGTAGTCTACAAAGAAAATGTTTTACATTCTACTCTGGTGATTTGTGACTGGGATCCTTAAAGCTCATGAGTGCCTATGAAACTATTTCTGTCTCCATGTGAAGAAAAACAAAAACAAAACAAAATGAGTTATGAAAATTGAAGATGCTTGGAATCAATTAGTCCAACAGGCTAATGGAACACATAAATATCAGTCTTCATGACTCTTAGATTCAAAGAACTTGAAGATGTCTGGCTACTATTACAGACAGTTCTGAAAGGGATCACATTAGAAGTTCTCAGAAAGAGTGAAAGGAAATATGGAACAAATCATAAAATTACAAAAAATACAGGGCTTGTTGGTCAGTAGGAAGAAGTAGTAAGGAACTACTTCGCAATATTTAGTCACTGAAAACCTTATGAATAGCAGTGAAACACTGTGAGATATAGTGCCAGAAAATGAGCACCTCAGGTTGGAAGGGACTCAAAATGTGATTGGGAAAGAGCTGCCTCCTCAAAATAGAGTTGACTGTGATGACATGACTGGAGAATAGCCCATGGGACCTTCATTTGCTGAAGGGGCACAACTCAAAATGAAGAGAAACAGCTGTAAACATCCACTGAAAATTGGAACATGGAATGTACAAAGTATGACTCCGGGAAAATTGGAAGTTGTCAGAAATGAAGTGGAATGTATTAGTGAGCAGAAATAGACTGATATTGGCCATTTTGAATCTGACAACCACATGGTTTACTATGCCAGAAATGACAAATTGAAGAGGAATAGTGTTACATTCATCATCAAAAAGAACATATCCAGATCAGTCATGAGGTAAAATGCTTTCTGTGATAGGATAATAT
>NW_006408607.1:2417301-2418135 GCF_000296735.1 Chrysochloris asiatica | reverse complement strand
GTATCATCAAAGTTCACTAATGATGTTTTATACATATCATGTACTCCCAGTTATGCACTAAGAAGGGCACTTCACTTCTATTGTGCCACTTAAAAAAAACAAAAAAAACAAATCCCCAGCTACTATTCTTATCTTAATATATAAATTGGGCAACTCAAATTTGAAAATTTGAGAAATATTGTATAAAATATATGACCTGTACCCCTCAAAAAGATGTAAGTCTTGAAAAGCAAAGAAAAGACTTGGAAAAGTTCATATTCGTTTTTGTGTAGGTGCCATGGAGTCTGTTCCAGTTCACAGTGATCCTATATAAAATAGAACACTGCTTCATCTGGTGACATTCTGATAATCTTTGTTCTGTTCAAGCCCATTTTCCATCTCACTGAAGGACTTGCTCTTTTTTGTGATCCTGCACTTTACCAAGGAAAGCATGGTGACTCAGTAGAATTAACACAAGACTGAACCACAAAGTTGGCATTTTGAACCCATCAGTGGCTCCAACGCCATAATTTAAAAGGATTAAATCTTCTTCAGTCTTCTTTTTTCATTCTCCTGCTTTCACATGCCTGCAAGGTGATTGAGAATGCCCTGTCTTGGTTATGTTTGGCACACCTTAGTTCTCAATGTGGCATATTTGTTTTGTTTTGTTTAACACTTTAAAGATGGCTTTTGTAGCAGATTTGCCTAATGCAATATATCATTTAATTTATTGACTGCTGCTTCCATGAGTGTTGATTGTGGATCTATACAAAATGAAGTCTTTGACAACTTCAGTCTTTTCTCCATTTATCATGATGTCATTTATAGGAATGATGTGGGTTAATGCACTTGACT
>NW_006408607.1:2408718-2416266 GCF_000296735.1 Chrysochloris asiatica | reverse complement strand
ATTTTAGTGCAGTGACTCTGCACAATTCTTACATCTTCTTTTGATATCATTACACAACTCATTTGTTCTTCAGTCATTAGTGTTCAATGCATAGAACTTATTTTTGAGACACTCTCTAAATTCAAGTGGGATATATTCAAGGTCATAATTTGACTTGTGTGGACTTTCACTTTCGTTCAGCTTCAACTTTAACTTGTACATGAGCAATTGATGGTCTTTTCTGCAGTCTATTCCTGGCTTTGTTTTGACTGATGATATTGAGCTTGTTATTTGTATCTTCCTATAGATATGTTTAATTTGGTTTCTATGTTTGTTGTGAAGTGCCATTGAATCGGTTCTGACCTATAGCGACTCTGTATAGGGTCTACATGTATGTTGTTTTTAAATGCTGTCGAGTCGATTCTGACCCATAGTGAACCTGTGTAATGTTTCCCAGGATCTGCTGGTGAGGTTGAACCACTGACTTTGCAGTTCAAATGACTTTGCAGTCTGAAACATTAGCCCACAGTGCCACACCAGGATCTAAATGTATTGCAGTATAAAATTGGTGAAATCCAAATAAAGTTTGGTTCATAGCAATGTACCATAAGGAGAAATAGAATCCTATATAAAGGAGCTCCCTGAATTATCTTTGCAAGTGCATGGTGAGGGTAAGCATAAATTAAAATTTGTAAATGTGGAGTTTGATTCAGTTTTAATGTTTCTATTTCTCTAGCTTGAGCTAGGCCAGAGCTCATTAGTTAAAACTACACTATCCTTCAGAATACCCAATGAGTAGATACCAGATTCAAGCATGGGAAATTCACATGTTTCCCCAACACATTGACTGGCTGATCACAAATGTGGGACTTGTTTCCCACTCCCTTTTAGGATACCAGCTGTAAGCTTGGGAGTCAACATAGCAGCTGTTCTTTCTGACCTGCTGGTCCTTACTTTTATTTTGGGTTTGATAATTCTCTAAGACAACTGATATAATTCATTGAAAAAGAAAGAAAATGGTCATTTAAAAGACAAGAAAGAAAGAAAAGATCAAAATGGGCACTGGAAGAGACTCTGATGTGTATAGAAGCTAACACAATTGGAAGAAGTGAGCAAGCAAGAGAGTTGAACAAAAAATTTCAATGGTCAGCTTAAGGAGACAAAGTCAAGAATTGCAATGAAAAGTGCAAAGACCTAGAGTAAGAAAACCAAAAGGGAAGAATATAGTCAGCATTTCACAAGCTGAAATAACTGAAGAAAAATTCAAGCCTCAACTTGTAATATTGAATAATTGAATAATCAAGAATTGCAATGAAAAGTGCAAAGACCTAGAGTAAGAAAACCAAAAGGGAAGAATATAGTCAGCATTTCACAAGCTGAAATAACTGAATAAAAATTCAAGCCTCAACTTGTAATATTGAATAATTTGAAGGGCAGAATATTAAATAATGCAAAAAGCATCAAAAGAATATTAAAGAAATACACTGAGTCACTGTACCAATTAGAAATAGCTTATGCTCAACCATTTCAAGAGATAGCATATGATCCAGAACCAATGGTACTGAAGACACTAGTGAAAAATAAGTTTCCAGGAGAGGACAGAAAGCAAATTGAAATATTGCAAGAAGCTGATGAAGCACTGGAGATGCTCACTCATCTATATCAAGAAATTTGGGAGACAGCTATTTGGTCAGCTTTTTAGAAGAGATCCATATTTGTGTCTATTCTGAATAGAGGTGACCCAACAACTTGCTGAAATCATTGAGCAATATCAATAAAATTATTTAGAGGTAAAATTTTATGTAAGATAATTCAAAAACGGTTGCATCAGTACATCAGTAGGGAAATATCCAAAACTCAAGAAGAATTCAGAAGAGGATGTGGTAATAGGGATATCATTGCTGACATCAAATGAATCTTGGAAGAAAGCAGAGAATAACAGAAGGATGTTTACTACTACTTTATTGACTATGAAAAAGTTTTTGACTGTGTATACCATGACAAACTATGGATGACATTGCAAAGAACACATTGTATTCATGTGTTCATGAGGAACCTGTACTCGACAAAGAAACATCTGTTAGAACAATACAGAGATACAAAATAGTTTAAAATCAGAAAAGGTGTAAGCCAAGGTTGTATACTTTCAATATATTTATTCAATCTTTATGCTGAGAAAATTGTCTAAGAAACTGGATTATAAGAAGAAGAACAGCACATCAAGATCTGAGGAAGAGTCTTTAACAACTTGTTTAAACAGGATAAAATCTTGCTTGCTAGAAGTGAAAAGGACTTAAAGTATGAGAGATGAAAATCCAACATTATAGCCTTAAGTATAGATTTCACCTCAATGTCAAGTAAATATAAATCCTTACCACTGAACCAATAAACACCATCATGATAAATGGAGAAAAGATTGAAGCTGTCAAAGACTACAATTTGCTTGGATCCACAATCAACACTCACGTAAGCAACAGCCAAGAGCTAAAAAAAGTATTGCATTAGTAAATCTGTTTCAGAAAGACCTTTTTAAAGTGTTAAAGAGCAAAGAGATCAGTTTGAAGACTAAGGTGTGCCTGCCTCAAACCATGATATTTTCAATTACCTCATATGCATGTGAAAGTTGGACAATGAATAAGGAAGGCTCATAGAAGAATAGAAGCATTTGAAGTATGGTGTTGGAGAGAAATATTGAATATACCATAGACTGCCAGAAGAGCAAAAGTTGAATTCCAATATGGAGCTTCCCCATACGTTACTCTTCAGACAGTATATATTTCCTCACTCATGACAGATCAAATCTTGCCTCCTTCAGCTATTTGATAGTGGCCTTCCATGTGAGTTTTTCGGGTCTGGCCAGCCCCCATTTACCCGCACAAATTATCATATATAGTCTGGAAGTTTCAGGTCAAGCTACTCTTTGTCTCTGGATCCAAAGACAAAAGTCACCTCACTTAGGTTAAAGCAAGTTCTTTATCCCCCACAGAAAATTGTCTGTACATCAAAAATTTGTTCCAAAAAAAATGTTTATTGAAGTGCTTGAAAAAAGATGAAGTGCTTGAAAAAGGAAATTTTGTCAAGTCTTTGGTTCATAAAATACATAATTTCTATGGATTTTTTTTTTAAGAACTCTGGTATCATAATGGGTCATTTGTTGGACAGCTTACCACAAAATTAGCAGTGTGAATCCACTAACCATCAGTTGCTCCACAGGAGAAGATGAAGTTTTCTGCTCCTGTAAATATTTGCAACCTCAGAAACTGTATACAGGCTCACTGTGAGTCATATTTTATTATTTTAAGTCCTCTTCACTTTCAGCAAGCCAAGGTTGTATCATCCACATACCACAGGTATTGATGAGTCTTCTTCAACCCTGACGCCACATTTTTCTTCATGTAATATAGCTTCATGGATTATTTTCTCAGCATAAAGATTAAATAAATATGATGAAAGAATACAACACTGGTGAACACCTTTCCTAATTTTAAACTATTTGGTGTTCGCTTGTTCTGTTCAAACAACTAACTGCCTCTTGGTCTATGTCCAGGTTCCTCATGTGCACAATTAATGTTCCAGAATACTCATACTATGTAATGTTGTCCATAGCTTATCATGATCCACACAACTGAAATACTTTCTGATGAAGATTGAAGACCAAAACCTTTGGTATGGGTTGCATCTCAATGTAAAGAAAACAAAAATTCTCACCCCTGGACCAATAACCAACATCCATATTAATGTTTGGTTAACTTCAAAAGATTGAAGTTATCAAGACTTAACTTTGCTTGCATCAACCACCAACACTCATGGGCACAGCAGTCAAAAATCAAAGGACATATTGCATTAGGCACATCTGTTGCACAAGACCTCTTTAAAGTGTTGATGAACAAAGATGTCAGTTTGAGGACTAAGGTGCACCTGACCCAAACCATGATATTTTCAATAATAACCTCATATGCATGCCAAAGCTGGACAGTGAATAAAGACCATAGAAGAATGGATGCTTTTGAGTTATGGTGTTGGAAGAGAATCTTAAAAGTACTATGGACTTCCTAAAGAACAAACATATCTGTGTTGGAAGAAGTACAGCCAGAGTGCT
This sequence comes from Chrysochloris asiatica, assembly GCF_000296735.1. NCBI lineage: Eukaryota > Metazoa > Chordata > Mammalia > Afrosoricida > Chrysochloridae > Chrysochloris > Chrysochloris asiatica. The sequence continues at coordinate 2,412,188 of NW_006408607.1, read as the reverse complement.
CCTTGGAAGCCAGGATAGGCAAAATCTGTATCTCATACTTCAGACATAATATCAGGAGGGACCAATCACTGGAGAATGATATCATGTTTGATAATGTGGAGGGTCGGTTAAAAGAGTAAGACCACCAACGATTTTATTGGCACAGTGGCAGCAACTATGAGCTCAAATGTAGCAATTATTCTGTGGTTGGCTCAAGACCCGACAGTGTTTCCTTCTGTTGTGCAGAGTCAGTTCTGACTCAATGGCAACTAACAATAACAAGTTGTAACTGACTTGACGGCACATCACAATCATTATGGACTTTCTTCATATAATAATTTGTTTATTTGTCACATTGCTGTTTAGAAAAAAATTACAAATACTTGCCATATATTGTAAGTGAATGTTGAGACATTAAGTAGATACTATCTGCGTAAGATATGATGATATTTCCAAGAAGTAGTGATAAATGATTACTTTTTGGATATATGAGTATTTTAAAGGTAAAATAATATTTGCTGAAGTATTTGATAAAGACTGTGAGAAAAACTGTGCATTCAAGGTTATTTCTTCAGTTTTGAGATTGAGAAAGATGAAGTTACCACTACTTGAGATGGGAAATACCTCAAGAGGGACAGATTTCTAAAAAATAGGGTGAGATCATAATTCAGATTTAAATATATTAAGCTTGAGAAAATATTTGAGCATTTTATTTAAAATTTTAAATATGAATTTTAAAGGAGATACTCGAACTATTCCTTGGAACCCCTATACAGGGTTGCTATGAATTGGAGTCAATGCTTACAACACTTAACAATATCAACTCCCACTACTCAAGCTATATATATAGATTTGGTAGTTACATGGATATGTTGTTATTGTTGTTAAATGCCATTGGGTTAATTCAAACTCATAATAACCCTGTATAGGGTTTTTGACGAGCAGTTAGTGGATTTAATCTGCCAAACATTGCGGTTTGCAATCCATTACTTATCCAACAGCATATGTTGTTGTTGTTGTTACGTGCCGTGGAGTCGGTTCTGACTCATAGTGACCCTGCACAGGGTTTCCAAGGCTGTTAATCTTTACGGGAGCAGAATGCCTCATCTTTCTCCCGCAGAACCGCCGGTAGTTTCGAACTGCTGACCTTACGGTTCGCAGCCCGATTCGTAACCACTACCCTACCAGAGCTATAGATGAGAACAATTGGGAACAAGGGAGTAGATACAGAAAGAAAAAAAGAAGAGGTCTAATGACTGAGCTCTGGGGCACTCCATTATTAAGATATAAGATAACTAAAGGGCAATTGGAAAAGATCAACGTTGTTGCTGTTGTTAGGTGCTGTCCAGTTGGTACTGGCTCATAGTGACCTTATGTACAACAGTCTGAAACACTGCATGGTCCAGTGCAAACCTCACAATCATAGCTACACTTGAGCTCATTGCTGCTGCCACTGTACCAATCCATCTTGTTGGGGGACTTCCTATTTTTCACCGACCTTCCACTTTACCAAGCATAATGTCCTTCTCTAGGGACTGGCCCCTCCTTGCTGGGGACAGCATACACAGACTTTGGGTTGATCAGTGGCAACTCCATTAAACCACCTCTGAATATAATCAGTTTAACCCAGATGCTCTCCTTCCTCCTGAAAGTATATAGGAATATTAAGAACAGTGTAGCATTTTAGGTATAAGCTCATCAGCCGCTCCTCAGAAACCTTATACAGGATCACTATGTGTCTGAACAGACTTCACAGCACTTAACAACAGCAACAACAACAACAGATACAAAAAATTCACATCCCTGACATCTAATAAAAATTTAGAAGAAATGCAAAGATTCAGGAAGCCATGATTTATAATAAAGAGAAAAATCAATTGATTGAAATGGACCCAGATGTAACTCAGATGTTAGAATTAGTAGACGAGTATATCAAAAGTTATTATAACTATATTCCAAATGTTTACTAGTTAAAGGACAGACTGAACATGCTAAGTAGAGCTGTAGAGACGTACATAAGACCCAAATTGAACTCTAGAGATAAAAAATAGCAATATGAGATGAAAGTTTTCCTGTCAACTGACAATTGACAGATAATAAATATTATTAGATAAAAATATTATTAAATAAAAAAATAATCAATAGACAATTAGATCATGTAGAAGGGAAAAAAGTGAACTTAAAGATATAGCAATAAAAACTATCCAAAGGAAATACAGAAAGAGAAAAAAAGAATACTAATAAACAACAGTGTGCTTTGGAACATCAAGTAGACTATATATAAACAATCTGAGTCCCTGAAAGAGAGAAGGGATCATAAAAATTATTTTATTTTTCAGTTTTATGGTTTTATATAGTTTATAGCTTTCTTAAAATTCTTCCAAATTTGAAACTATAAGCTAATGGACACATGAAGCTCAACAAAACTCTAATTTAAAAAAAAACAATTAAAATAAAAATACAAAGAAAACTATACTTAAGCATATCATAGTCAAATTTTTCCAAAAGAGTGATAAAGAGAAAATCTTAAATTCAGCCAGAAGGAAAAAAGATACATTTGAACTGTCATAGCCCATAGAAGATGAAGAGAAAAGATGACTATCTATAATGTGGTATCCTAGATGAAATTTTAGAAAAGGAAAAGAACATTAGTCAGACACACAGACGCACATGTGATATGAATAAAATATGTTGTTGTTGTTAAGTGCCATTGGGTCAATTCTGACTCATAATGACCCTGTATAGAGTTTCTGAGTAGTGACTGGTGTATTTGAACCATCAAATTTGCATTTCAAAACAACCTTTTGTTGTGTTATCCTGCAGTGCCACACCAGGACTCTGAATAAAATATGAAACCACAAAAAACCCCACAATATCTCAAACCCACTACTGCCGAGTCCATTTCAACTCATAGAGACCCTGTAAGAAAGTTGTTGTTGTTGTTAAGTGCCTAGGAGTCAATTCCAAATCAAGTTTCCGAGGAGTGGGTTGTGATCTTGAATCACCAACCTTGTGGTTCAACCTGACCTTGCTTTCCAGCGTCTTCACCTGCAGTGCCACACCTGGATTCCTATAGGACAGAGGATGCTGTCAGTCATTATGGGAGCAGAGAGTTTCATTTTCTCCCATGGAGTGGATGGGAATTTGAACGATATATGTTGCAATGCTTACTCCACTCTACCACCAAGTCTCCTCTTTCTGTAGCCAGAAGTTGGACTTGAATTAACAATAATATATCAGTATTGGTTTAATCATTGAAACGATTGTATCATACAAATGTGAGATGATAATAATAGAGAAAAGTGAATGCAAAGTACATGGAAAAATACATATGTGCATATGAAACATCGGTAATCAAAAACAGTGCGGAAGGCAGACTTCTTCTCAGTTCCTTTGCTCCTGAGAAGACAACAGACAACAGTATATTCAATGTATTGAAATAAAAACTATAAATCTAGATTTTACATGGTGAAATAATTTTTTTTTTTTTT
>NW_006408607.1:2405819-2408056 GCF_000296735.1 Chrysochloris asiatica | reverse complement strand
ATTTCTGAAAATCTACAAAACAATACTAGGGAGGATCATTTTTATTACAGAAATGATTAACAGTACAAGAAATTTCACAAAGGAATTATTGAAATATCAGAGTTTTCCAGTGCATTCAACTGTTAGTTATCAGCTCATTGACTACTTTGTAGGATGGGATTTGCTGGAGAGAAAATGGAGTTAATACACCATAATTTGAAACTCCTTGAACTAACTACACACCAGAAATATGAATTTAAGATCTTTGAAAAAGTAAGTCAATATAAAAGAAAAATCATATTTAACAAAAATATATTTTTTAAAAGTTTAATATCTGTAGTAGAATTCGATGTGATTGGAGGACATGTGTAGGAAATGTTGTTAAGTGTTGTTGAGTTGGACTGGCTGGTGGGTTTGTACCACCAGCCATGTGGTTAGCATTCCAGGGCTTATGCTACAAGTCTATACCAGGACATAAGAAATACTAAGAACAACATAATTAATTGGTCTAAAATGTGGCAAACTGAATGTGCATCCTATTTAAATAAACACATTCAGATAACAACTTCCAGAGTTTCACATATGGTGTGGGGAGGGGTAGACAGAAATTAGGAAATTTGTGGGCAATATCTCAAAATTAAAGGGTTTTGCTAGACCTCCTTAGAAAGCTTTGGCAATTGTGTCTTCATGGAACCAAGGGAAATGATTTGATGAGCCAAGAACATTTATTCCATTCTCATTCACTACTCTATCCCAAGCTAACTGATCTGTGAAACTATGCTTGATACAGATCTGTGACCTAAGTATTCTGTAAAATTGAGATATGTATATAGAATCTTCCATTAGTATGCAAATCAGAACCAGACAAGCACAGGTCTTTTATTTCATTTGGTTAAACAAGAGTGATACAACTATTAACAAGCATTTTGTTGACTATTGCTGATCTTCTGTTATAAAGACCCCACCATCTTTTACCAAGAAGAGCCAAAACAAATCTCATATTTGTTCACAAAGAAATTTGTCCAGAACCACAGGGTAAAAGCAATCATGCTAGCAAACAGATAAAGGACCATCTTTTCTCTTAATCTGTTTTCTCTTTACTGGAAAATACTGCACATTGCTTATATTTTCATTGGCTATTGTCACTCTTACCATACACTTTATATTATTGATTTTCAACAAATGCTGTCATATACAAAATGGTACTGACCTAACATATTATACATCACTCTCTTATCTGTTCATAGAGATACTGTGTAATTATGCATTACTTATTTTTTTTCCCTAAGCCAAGCACAGTATTAAGTTTCTTACTATGCAAAAATACATATAACTCTTACAACAAAATTTTGAGTTAGTTGCTCATTATCCTTTCCAGTTTAATAATGAGAGTTTGAAAGATTGAAGGAGGTTAGGGGGATTTGGATTGAGGCAACGGTAGAGCACAAGGTGGGAGCAGACATATCATAGTTCAGGTGTTTGGGAGGGAAATACACAAGAAGGGGGCAGGGTGGAAGAACAAGGTAGATAGGGGAACACTGTGGTTTGTTTGCATGGGCTAAATGGGACTGAGGTAAAGGGTGAGGCATGCTCAACCTTGGAACAGCAGGGCTCTGTGATTCAGGGATCTAGGCAAAGTTTGAAGAGGGGAAATAATACTAAGACGCTTGACTGTCTAATGAATATTAGTTTCCCCTACCTATTGTAAAACAGACACTTGAGTGGGATAGAAAGGAATGTCAGGAAACAGGATTATAGAAAGATTATAATCCCATCTTCAGCCTATAATAGATTGGAATACCTAAAAGGGGTTCTAGAATTTGCCCAGTGAAATAGGTCTCTTGCAGAGCTTTTGCAGTGTATAGGAACTTAGATGGAATCCTGAACCCCATCCAGAATTTTCTGAGGTCAGACATTGCCACTAGAAAGGACAAGCAGACTAGCCTGGAACAGCTAGAGCAACAGAAGGTACATCTTCAAAGAAAGCTCATCAGAGAAAACCCAAAACAAAAACAGAAGTTTGACTGGCTACTACAAGAATAAGCAAGTTGTTCAATGGGAAGCCATCAAGGCAAGAAATCAAGTTCCTTCAAGACAAACTCCCCTCTAAGACTGAAACTCAAATGAAACACACAAATAGGCATGCAAGCTTGCTGGCGACCACATTGGTCTACTGGTGAGTGGAAGAGGGGAAAAGGCAGCAATGAAGAAATGGGCTGAGTTCAACCATGTTCCATAGACTCCTGTTGACCTGGAGA
>NW_006408607.1:2402332-2404800 GCF_000296735.1 Chrysochloris asiatica | reverse complement strand
ATTATAATCATTGTAATGAAACAAGGTGTATGATTTGTTGAATGTAAAAATGATTATCTGCCCTGTAAACTTTCACTCAATGCACAATAAAAACTTAAAAAAAAAAAGAAGATTGAAATATTAAGAAAACATGTCCAAATCTACCCAGCTATGAAAAAGTGGAGTTGGGCTTTGTAGCTTGGCAGTCTGACTTCAGAGACCTTGGTCTTCAAACTGCTACACTAAACTCTAGTGAAACTGGTCTCTCAGTTTGTATGTATAGTCTTTTTCCTTCATTAAATGTAGATGTGGAGTCCTGGTATGGTCCTGTAAGATTAGCACTGAACTTCACAGTCAGTTCTAACCACAAGGTCAGTGGTTCAAACTTACCAGTCACTCCTCAGAAACCTTACACAAGGTCACAATGAGTTGGATCCAAGTCGACAGTATTTAATAACAATAAATGTAGTTGTATATGCAAGGAAGGCAAGTATGTGAGTGTGTCTTCCTTGCTCATGGGCTATTTGTAATACATGTAAAGTCATTCCTGTTGGTATGTTATATATTCATTATTATGCATATACCTATGTTTAAATGAAGTTAATATATGTGTTCTTACATTGGAGTGTATATCTATTTTATACAGGTGTGTTTATACATTTGTTATATATGAATGTGATGGTGTGTTTGTGCTTGTATATTCAAGGCTAAGAAAAATAATTGTACTATGACAATTACGCTTTCACTCCTAAATCAAGCTCACCATGGACTGACCCATTTTCATTAACATAATCCCAAGCAATATATGCAGATTATTTTAAATGAAATATATTTTAGACCTTTAACATTTTACCAAATTATTTCTTGTGTTTGTTGTTAGTTGCACTCAAGTTTTTTGTGGCTCACAGTGACCTTATGCATAAGAGAACATAACATTTCCCAGTCTTGCATCAGCCTCACAATCATAGTTAAGGTGGAGCCCACTGTTGGTGCCACTTGCCATTCTAGCTCATTGGGTATCTTTCTCTTTTTCACTGGCCCTCCACTTTACCAAGCATAATTTCCTTCTCCAAGGACTGGTCCCTTCTGATATTTTTTTTTTTCAACACTACAACTCAAATGAATCAATTCTATGATCTTCCTTATTCACTATCCAATGCTCACATGCATATAAAGCTACTGAAAATACCATGGGATTGTTTGAGTCAGGCACACCTTAATCTTCAAACGCACACCTTTGCTCTTGAATATTTGCATAATGCGAACCTTAAGGTCAGCGGTTCGAAACTACCAGCCGCTCCGCGGGAGAAAGATGAGGCTTTCTACTCCCGTAAGGATTTACACCATTGGAAACCCTGTACAGGGTCACTATGGGTCGGAACCGACTCGACGGCACTTAACTTAACAACAATCCTACAGTGCCACACTGTTGTTGTTAAGTGTCCTTGAGTTGGTTCTAACTCATAGCAACTCTGTGTAGGGTTTCCAAGAAGCAGCTGGAGGGTTTGAACCACCAACCTTGCTGTTAGGAGTCCAGTGCTTATCCCTATAGCGCCACACCACAACTCCTAAAGCGTCACATTAGAATTCCACAAATGCTGAGAAATTAGTGGGACCAGGACACTTCTTAAAGTAGGCTACATGTGGGGGGAAACAAAAAAACAAGCTCGCTTATGCTACTACCAGCTTCAGTAGCAATGGTGTTCTAGAGATGCCTTCTTCCAGTGCACATAGCCTGACTCCCAAGCTGGTAACAGACTTAGCTTCTTGGCTGGAAGATATGAAACACTTCTCTGGACGCCACCAGACATAAATGATGCCAAGTTTTTCTAAAAAACGGTACTTTTTTTTTTTTTTTTTTTAAGCGCATGCATGGAGAATGTGGAGACATCCTCCTTCCTCCTCTGAGCTTCAACATTCTAGCAGACAAGCCTTTAACCTTCAAAGAGAGGATGTGAGGTTTCTCTGCTGAGGCTCTCAAGAGCCTCCTCCCTCTTCCCTTCAATCTCCAAGTTTGTATCTTTAGGTCTTTCCTCATCAACTGGTCATAAAATATGAAATATAGGTAACAAAAAATCTAATACATAAGAATCTCCAGGGTGAAGGTAATGGGAGTTTGCAGGATCTTCACCAGGTGAGATCAAAAGTGAGGAAGTGAAGAGGCCACATGAGACATTAAAATAAACTAGTAGTCTTAAGAGCAGACAGACAGACTTAGGCAAGCGACAGTTTAGAATTGAATGAGTGATAAATACTTAGAAGACTAAGCAAACAAACAAAACCAAACAGGACAGTTATTAACTTCAAGAAAAAAAAACTACAAAAAGTGTGCTAGCCCCAGTGGCACTGTATTATAAGCACTGGACTATTAACCACAAGGTTGGCAGTTCAAACCCACCAGACACTCTGTGAGAGAAAGATGAAGGTGTATGTTCTTATAAAGATTTACAGTCTTAGAAATGCTAGACAGGGTCAAAATAGGTTGGAAT
>NW_006408607.1:2393920-2402232 GCF_000296735.1 Chrysochloris asiatica | reverse complement strand
GAGTACATTGTGATGAATGATGTTTTGCTGAACTAAATTTCTATTTTGTGAATGTGAGATTTACTGCCATTTTAGTTTTATCGTACTTTAAAGAAGCATATATAAAAATTCTCCACCATTTTGCCTTCTTCATATTATTGTGAACACATCATATGCGTTTGTTGAGCTTTTAGGTGCTTTGACCTTCACTTCATTGTAAAGCAGCATTAATATGTTAATTTTTTTTTCTTTTCCTTTTCACTGGCTCATGCCAATTAAACGGCTATAATTGTTGTTGTTGTTGTGTGCCACTAAGTCAGTTCTGACTCATACTTTATATAGGGTTCCTGAGAGTGATTGGTGGGTTTGAGCTGCCAACCTTGAGCTAACAGTCCATATCCTACAGTACCAGATGAAAACAAATATTGGCATTGAAAATTCTGGTGTTGTTGTTTATATGTCATTGAGTCAGTTTCTACTCACAGTGACGTTGTGTAGGGCTTCTACAAATCTTTACGGGAGCAGAAAGCCTCCCCTTTCTCCTGCAGAAATGCTGGTAGTTTCAAACTGCTTACCTTGAGATTAGTAGCCCGGCTTGTAACCACTATGCTACAAGAGCTCCTAGTAATACCCAGTAATAAACTGGTTTAGTATACAATATATTATAGGCTCATTTTACTGTGAGTCAGAATTAACTTGATGTTGTATAACAACAACAACATTATCCAAGCAATATATGAAAAATATTCCATAATTCTCAAAAAATTGTTTGAGAAACACTGAGTTAGGATTTTGTAACTGTCATTGACTTTTTAGCATCACATACATGTAGATTACTGTCTGATAGCTCCATCATTCCACAGACTCCCAGGAGAGAACACATGTTGGTATTAAACTGTCCCCGACCACTACCGTCAATCTGTTGTTGTTAAGTGGCGTCAAATTGGTTCTGACTAATAACAACTGTGTATAGGGTTCCCCAGGAGCGGCTGGTGAGTTTGAACTGATGACTTTGAGGTTCAAACAGACCTTGTGGTTGAGTGCTTACCAATCAATCTAATGTACCCTAAATAATTGCCAATTATTTAATTCTATTTGAAACAACAATGAATGCCAAAGGAAGTAACAATTAAAAAAATCATGCAATTTATTGAATTTCGGAAATCTGCAGACAAATCCCTCTTCATTTAAATGTGTAAAAAGCAAAGATGTCACTTTGAGGACTAAAGTGCTTTTGATCCAAGCTGTGGCATTTTCAATCACCTGATACACATGTGAAAGATTAAAAAAAAAAAAAAAAAAATGGATGTATTTGTATTGTGGTTTTGGTAAAGAATACTGAATATATTGTGGATTGCCAGAAGAATGAACAAATCCTTCTTGGAAGAAGTACAACCATAATGTCCCCTAGAGCAAGGATCTTGGTTACTTTGGAACTGTCATCAAGAAAAACCAATTCCTAAACAATGTGTAGTGAAGCAGAAGGCAGTAAAATGAGGGAAATGCTACACAAGATGAGTTGATGTACTGGCTGCCATAATGGGGTCAAATTTACCAAAGATTGTGAAGATGGCACAGGAATGGGTGATGTTTCATTCTGTTATACATAAGGTAACCATGAGCTGGGATGGGTTCATTGACAACTAACAACAATGTTGTTATTATGTGGAGTTGAGTTCATTTTGACTCATAGCAACCCATGTGACAAAGTAGAACTGGCCCATAGGATTCTTCAGACTATAACATTTATGGGAACAAATCAAGTTTTCCTCCCATGAAGCCACTGAGTGAGTTTCAAACCTAAATATTTAATTATTGCACCACCAAGGCAATTAACAATAATTGTTGTTGTTATGTGCCAGGGAGTTGATTCCAACTCATAGTGACCCTGTACAGGGTTTCCGAGGCTGTAAATCTTTACGGGAGCAGAAAGCCTCATCTTTCTGCCATGGAACAGCTGGTAGTTTTGAACTGCAGCCCGATTTGTAACCACTACAATAATTCAAGGATAGATTTTATAAGAATTAAAATGTAAAAAAAGAGGTAGAATTTCTTTGAACGTCTTCTTTGGGTTAAAGACACGTTATTTTTTAATCAAGGATGACTCCCTGGTTTCAGGATTAGACAAATGGGATGGAGAATAATATATTAAAAAGTTAATATGTGGCTAGTTAATAAGATGTCCTGGTATGACGCTGTGGAATTAATCACTGGACTGCAAGGTCAGTTTGAACCACATGGTCAGCTGTTCAAACTCACCAGCTGTTCTTAGGAAACCCTATACAAGGTAGCTATGAGTCTGAACGAACTCGACGGCACTTAACAACAACAATAATGAGGGTTTTAATTCTATTATTTCACTTTGATGTTTGTGTTGAAGATGCTGATGGCTCAATAACTTCACATTTTTAAAAATCTAATTCATGGTGCTAGAAAACACAAGAGGAAAGAAAAGTCTAATTTGGGGTAGTTGATTTTGAGTCATAAATTTAGAAATACAGGGAGCTGCATAACTCCAGGTAATACCATTCCCATAGACCATGACCGCAGGAATGATAATTAATGTATTTAAGCATGAGTGAGATCATTTAAGAAGTATTTCTAGAGAAGAGGACTGTAGAGCATAAATATTTAAGGATTGTGCAATAGAAGTAATTGGCATGAATAAAATCAGCTAAAACATTAGGATTAAATCCAGAAGTTTTGTGTCTCAGAAGCCAAGTGGCAGGGAAATTTAAAGAAGCTTTATCACCAGTGTCAAATCTTGACAAAATTAAGACATTTGGCTATGATGTATGAGAACAGTTCTGATGCATGAATTCGATTATGGACTAAAAAGAAGTTGGGAGAATGGATACATTGCGTATGTGTTACAATTTAGTTTTCTCACTTTTTCCATATCATATGATTTGGGGGGGAGACTTACTGATTAAATTAATAATTGGAATTGGAAAACCATCTATGAGGTAAAGGCCTCAATCATCCCATTGCAGTAAAGATTAGTCAGAGAAAAATCTCACTCTTTGATTTTAAGATTACCTTTAGTTGACAAAGATATAGTTTCATAACCTACAATGGTCACATATTTTAGGAAAGAGATCACAGAGTCATGAAATGTGACCATTCCAGTAATTCAAGTAGTGAGGCTTTTTGTCTTCCAAAGAAATTGATCTTTAGTGAAACATTAGATTAGAATATGAGGGGATGGAAGGAGGAGAGGTGCAAAAACACTGTGCACAAAAAAAAAGTATGCTCACTGTGGACTTAGTCAATCATTCAAAATCAAAATGGCAATATTTTCCTAAGGACAAAGTTGAGAAGGGGTGGAAGGGTAGACGGAATGCTAATAGGAAAAACAGGGAGGAAGCGCCGTAACTCTTTTTGCATGGAAGGGATAGTAATTACTGAGACTAAACAAAGTGTATGATTTGTTGAATATAAAATTGATGCTCTTGTCTGTAGACCTTCACTCAATCCACAATAAAAACTTGTTTTTTTTTTTTTGTTTTTAAAAAAGAAAGTAACTGATGTTCAAAGACTTCTATCTCAGGAACTGATACTAGACTGATACCCTTCTCCTCCATACCGTATTGCCTGTTGTTGTTGTTGTTATGTGCTATGGAGTTGGTTCCAACTCATAGCGACCCTGTACAGGGTTTCCAAGGCTGTAAATCTGTATGGGAACAGAAAGCCTCATCTTTCTTCCGCGGAACAGCTGGTAGTTTTGAACTGCTGACCCTGAGGTTTGCAGCCCGATTCGTAACTACTATGCTTTCTGAGCCTAAACATTGTTTGAATAAACCTGTTATCTTTTTAGAAAATAATTCTGTAGAATATTATGTTTCAGACAGTGATAAACATACTTAGGAATACAAAATGATAAGATTCTGCCTTTGTTTGTTTGTTAGTTTTTTGTTTGTTTGTTTGTTTTTGTGTTTGTTTTTTGAAAACCAAACACAGCTTTGCACCACTTTATAGCGACATAGGCTTCATGGATCACAGCAGCAGATATTTTGCAGATTTTGTAAAATGGCTTGCTCAGATTTATTTTCCTTTTCCCAGTTGGTTGCTAGCAAGAATTAAAGCCTAAGGGTTCTCTGTTCACACAATGAACAAACTATTAAGAATTCATTTTCATAATCAAAGAAACTTTAAATGGATAAAATGATACAAAATGATTGAATGGTTTCACTAGTTAGTTGGCATGGCAAATTTTTGCCTTATTCATGTTACCATTGGGAACAGACATGGTTCATTCAGAAGACCCAAGAATTAAGTAACATCAGACCCAGGTGCAACCAAGTGCTGTAACCTGAGACCTTCTAGATCGAATTAACTCCCCAACCAATTAGCTTACATCCCTTAGTCTTAATGAATACAGGTACTCTAAGATAGACAATACGCTTTGTTGCCAGTTGTCAAGTCGGCTCTGACTCATGGCAACCCCATATATAAAGAACAAAACATTGCCCCATTTTTATGTTCACTGATTTGCTTGAGTTTTTGGCTGCCATTATGTCAATACATAGCACTGAGGGTTTCCTTAACCTGTGCTAACCTTTTGCTTTAACAAGTAAGTGAGTTGAAGTCTCAGAATATTTTATGTGATTCAAAGGATTTTCACTGGCTCATTTTTTGGAGTGCCAGATCTTTGTTTTTCTACTCTGTCTTTGTCTGAAAGCGCTGCTGAAATCTATCTACTATGGTGAACCTGCTGGTATTTAATATTGATGTTAAACCTTCCAAAATCATAACAATGTATGAGCCTCCACAATATGAGAAACTGGCAGATAGGTGGTGATGAGAACAAGCTAAGTCTTTGTAAATTAAACTTGGAAAGCCTTGTCACTGTAGTTTCCTTTCTACACTTACTATCATTGATGCTATAACCCATCATTCCTAACTATACAAAGGGGGTTGTCATGATGTTTTTCAGATTTTTAGATAATTAAGGTGAGATATTTTTGATCATACATAGCAGATGAAATATGGGCATAGATTATTTCCTATTTCTGCCACTGACAGGCAAAATCTAATGTTTTCCCTGTTAGATTGGGATGCCCTTAGTCATTTGTTTGAATAGTAAAAATGTGGTAAAAATGAGGTTCCATGGTTTTGAAATTGGGTTATAAAAAGTCTTGTAACTTCTGACATGCCTCTTGCAATGCACCATGCTTTGAGGAAACCTAAGTCAGTTATGTGGAAGGATATTTATGAAAAGCCAGAAATTCAAGCTAGATTCAGATGAGGACATAGTTTGAGGGATATAATTTTTGCTATCAGATAGATCTTTGCTGAAACAAAGAATATCAGAAAGATGCTTACTTTTGCTTTACTGTTTAGGAAAAGGCTTTTGATGGTGTGGATCATGATAAGCTACAGGCATCATTGGTGGTGGTATGCCATGGAGTTGATTCTGACTCATAGTGACCCTGTATAGTGTTTCCAAAGTGGTAAAGAAAGCTTCATCTTTCTCCCGCAAAACAGCTTGAAGTTTTGACTACTGACCTTGAGGTTAGCAGCCCGACTTATAACCACTCTATTACCAGATCATTACAAATAAGCATTCCTGAACACTCAATTGTGCTCATGAGGAAGCTGATCACAGACAAAGAGGGAGTTGTTCGAGCAGAACAAGGGAACACCAGAAAAGGTTTGTATTCTTTCACCATACTTATTCAATATTATGCTGAGCAAATATATGAGAAGCTTCAGTATATGTAGAACAATGTGGCATTGTGGTTGGAGGAAGTCTCATTAACAACCTACAAAATGGAGGTTGCTGAAAGGGAAGACTATTTAAAATATTGGGAATGCTAAAGAGGACTTAAAATATTTCCTGATGCAGATCAAAGACCACAGCCTTCAGTATGAGTTGCACTTCAATGTAAAGAAAACAAAAATCCTCACTATGGGACCAAAAATAACATCAAGATAAATGGAGAAAAGATTGAAGTTGTCAAAGACTTCATTTTGCTTGTATCAACCATCAGCCCTCATGAAAGCAATAGTCAAGAAACCAAACAACATATTGCATTAGGGTATTCTGCTGCACTAGACCTCTTTAAAGTTCAAAAGCAAAATCGTCTCTTTTATGACTAAGGTACACCTGACCCAAGCCATGTTATTTTCATATGAAAGTTGGACAATGAATAAAGAAGACCTTTGGGAAATTGACACCTTTGAGTTATAGTGTTTGAGCAGAATATTAAAAGTAACAAGGACTGTCCAAAGAAAAATCAAATATGTGCTACAAGTACAGCTGGAATAATCCTTAAAATCTAGAATGGCCAAGCTTTATCTCTCACACTTCAGACATATTATCAGGAAGGACCAGTCCCTGGAGACCAACATTATGGTTGGTAAAGTGGAGGATCAGCAAAACAAAAGACCCTCAATGATGTGTATTGGTATAGTGGCAGCTGCAATGAGCTCAAGCATAGCAACACTTGTGAGGTTGGCACAAGACTGAGCAGTGTTTTGTTCTGTTGTGCATAAGGTTGATGGCACTTAACAAGAACAACAACAACAACCAAAATAGAGACCCTAGATACACGACCCTGTTGAGTGGTCTCAGATTAATAGTCATTTGAGCCAGATAAGCTGCTTTCACAGCCTTTACTAAGCAGAGATAGGACTTTCCTTCTCTATCTTGTCTGGATTCCTGACGCACAAAATTGTAGGTGTAATAAAATGGATGTTTTACATGACTCATTTTCAAGGTGCTTTTTTTTTTTTTTTTTTATGCAGCAATAGATAACTGGAACATCTTAAGTAAAGCTTTCGATATGACTTCATGATTGAGTGCCCTTCAAAATCAGAATTGTTAGTCATGGAAACAACACAGTAAAATCCAGTTATCCAGAACTCTTGGGGAATAAGTCATTCAAGATGATGGAATGATAATACTTCAAAAGATGGAAGTGATTAATCTTTTTACTGCTGGTGATTTTGTATTTTAACTGTTTATGCGAGTAGTTATATAATTATATATGTGTGTGTGTGTGCTTTTAATACAAGTAATTATATAATTATAAATATTACATATAACTATAATTAATATATAGATTTACTTGTATAGTTATACATAGTGTTAGGACAATAACGGATTAAATGCTCAGCTGCTAACCAAAAAATGAGTGGTTTGAAAAGACCAAATGCTTCATGGTAGAAAAGACTTGCGGGAATGCTTCAATAGTTAATAACTTATATAAAAACTATAGCTTGGACACCCTAAGGGAAAACACACACACATAGACAATATACACAAAGGGGCTTCAAAAGTTCATGGAAATATTAATTATCTTTTAGTTCCATTTTTCCTCAAATTTTTGAAGCCCTTTGTGTGTATATGTATGTATATGTGTGTGTATGTGTGTATAAATAGATAACCCACTGTGCCATCAAGGCTACTTCTATGTCCGTGTATGTGTATACAGAGCCATGGTGGCTTAGTAGGTTATGTGTTGGGCTGTTCAACAGTTTGAACTCACCAGCCCCTACACAGGAGAAAGGAGTCGATCTGCTCTCATTAAGATTTAAGGCCTCAGACCTACATAAGTTTGCTATTAGTCAGAATTGGCTAGATTAAAATGGGATGTGTATATATACTTAACAAGCCTTGGTGGTGTTATAAGATAAGCACTGAACTGCTAACCACAAGGTTGGTAGCTCAAATACACAGTTTGTTGTTAGGTTTTAGCACATGATTACAGCTGACAGTGTGTCAATCCTTCTTGTTTACAGTATTCTCCTTTTTGCTGACCTTTTATTTTACCAATTATGATGCCCTTTTTTTAGGGACTGATCCCTCCTGATAACATATTAAAAGTATGTGTGATGAAGTCTCATTATCCACACTTCTAAGGAGCATTGTGATTGTATTTCCTGCGAGACAGGTGTGTTTACCTTCTAGCAGTACTTAACACTATCAATATTCTTTGCTGATGTCATAATTAGAATGTGTCAATTCTTCCCTGGTCTTCATTCTTTATTGCCTAGCTTTCTCATGCACATGAGGTGATACATAGGTTTGGTAAGGTGAACCTTAGTCTTCAAAGTTGTATCTTTGCTCATTAACAATTTAAAGATGTTGTTTGCAGCGGATTTGCCCAATAAAATAGGATGCTTGACTTCTTGACTTCTATTTTCATGAATGCTGATTGTGGATCAACAATATAAGTTGTTGAGTGGGTTCTACTCTTACAGACCCTGTGTACAACTGAACGTAATATTGCCCAGTCCTGCACCATCCTCACAGTCATTCCTATGCCTGAACCGATTGTTGCAGTCACTATATCTATCCATTGACTTGAGGCTCTTCCTGTATCTTG
>NW_006408607.1:2389239-2390450 GCF_000296735.1 Chrysochloris asiatica | reverse complement strand
CTTGTTTGTTCTCCCAATTCTGGCTGTATTTTTGTCAACTCAGATTTGTTTTGTTTTGTTTTTCTGGTGTCCATGATATATTTAATATTCTTCACCAGCAACATAATACAAAAGTATCAATTATTTTCTGGTCTTCCTTGTACATTGCCTAACTTTCATATGTATCTGAGGCAATTATAAACACCATGACTTCACAGAAATGGTAACTTAAATTTCCAAGTGATATATTTGCTTTTAAACACTTTAAAGAGGTCTTTTTCAGCAGATTTGCCCAATCCAAAATTTTTTTTTGATTTCCTGGTTGTTGCTTCCATGAGTATTGATTGGTGTACCAAGTTACAATATTCTTATTGTGGTCCTGGTGTGATGTTATAGAACAAGTACTAGACTGCTGACTGGAAGGTTGGAGGTTCCCACTCACCAATAATCCCTCAGGATATTAACTGGATGGAGTTCTGGTGTGGCACTGTAAGATAAGACTGGAATGCTAACTTCAAGGTCAGTTGTTCAAACTCCAAGCCACTTCTCAGAAACCCTATACAAGGTCACTGTAGTTGGAACCCAATGGACTTTACTATACAATAAAAACAATATATAACTGACACACGAATGGTGGGTATATACATATATCCACCACTCAGCTGCCAGTTTTGGTACTATGATAATCGCATGTTGCTGTGATCTGTGGTTTGGAAGTTATTCCATCAGTATATCAAATACTAAAAGAATCAACCATAGTGGAACGGTTTGAATAGAACTTCCAAACTAAGGCACACAGGGTAGAAGATCATAGCAATCTTCTGAAAAAAACTTTTACTTGGATCTGCATACAATGCAGATAGAAGTTGGAGTCAGGAAATTTAGCAATGTGTTGAAATATTAAAAAACAAAGTTGTCACTCTGAGTACCTGACCCAAATCATGGTATATTTAATCACCTAATATTCATGTTTTCTTTACATTGAGATGTAATCCATACGAAAGGCTGTGCTCTTTGACCTTCATCATTAAATGTTTTAAGTCCTCTTCACTTTCAGCAAGCAAGGTTGTATCATCTGCATATTGCAGGTTGTTAATGAGTCTTTCTCCAATCCTGAGGCCACGTTTTTCTTCATAGAACCCAGCTTCTCAGATTCTTTGCTCAGCACACAGGTTGAGTAAGTATGGCGAAAGATTACAACCTTATTGCACACCTTTTTAAATTTTAAAACA
>NW_006408607.1:2383754-2387551 GCF_000296735.1 Chrysochloris asiatica | reverse complement strand
AGAACAGAAAATTTCTAAAGGTAACTCAAGAAGACAAAGCCAAGTATTGTAATGAAATGTGTCAGAAAACTGGTGTTAGAAAACTAAAAGGGAAGAACATGCTCTATATTTCTCAAGCTGAAAGAAGTAATGGAAAAAAAAAAAACAAGCTTTGTCTTACAATATTGAAGGATTCTCTGGGAAAAATATTGAAAGATGCAGAAAGCGTCAAAAGAAGATGGAAGGAACCATTTCAAGAGGTAGCATATCATCAAGAGTCAATGGCATTTAAGAAAAGAAGTTCAAGGTGAAGTGCAGGCATTGGCAAAGAACAAGGCTCAGGGAATTAATGGAAATACAAATTGAATATTTCAATAAGCTGATGCAGTACTGGAGCAACTCAGTCATCTATGCGAGCTTCAGACAAGGATGTGGAATGAGAAATGTCATTGCTGACATCAGACAGATCTTGGCTTAAAGCAGAGAATACCATAAAGATGTTTACCTGAGTTTTATTGACTATGCAAAGGTTTTTGACATGTGGATTATGACAAGCTATGGACAACACTGTGGAGAATGAGTATTCCAGAACACTTAATTGTGTCATGAGGAGCCTGTACGTAGACCAATAGGCAGTGTTCACACAGAACAAGAGAACCCTGAATGGTATAAAATCGGGACAGGTTTGCACCAACATTTTATTCTTTCATCATAATAAGCAGATAATCCTTGAAACTGCATTATATGAATTGGAGGAATCAGAATTGGAAGAAGGCTCATTAATAACCTGCAATATGCAGCTGATACAACCTTACTTGCTGAAAGTGAATAGGATTTAAATTATCTATTGATGATGATCAAAGACCACACATAGTCTTTGGTATGTGTTGCACCTCAATGTAAGAAAAAAATCCTCAATATTTGACCAGTATATAACATCAATGTAAATGGATAAAATATTGAAGTTATAAAATATTTCATTTTGCTTATGTCCTCAATCAACACTCATGGAAATAGCAGTCCAGAAATCAAATGAAGGTAGGCAATTATGCTGCACAAGACCCCCATAAAGTCTTCAAGAGCAAAGATGTTAGTTTGTGTAGTAAGGTGCACCTTACTCAAGCTATGATATATTCAATAACTTTACAGGCATGTGACAGTTAGACAGTGAATGAGGAAGACCTTAGAAGAATTGATGTATTTGACTGATGGTATTAGAGGAGAATATCAAAAGTACCATGGACCACCAAAAGAACAACAACAAAAAATACATGTTGGAAGATGTACAAGCACAATGCTCCTTAGAAGTTAGGATTTTATCTCTCATATTTTAGGCATATTTTGAGAAGGGCTAGTCCATGAAGATGGACGTCATGCAAAGTAAAGTGGAGGGTTAGCAAAAAAGAAGACCCCAGTGAGTAGGATTGGCACAGTGCCAGCAGCAATGGGCTCAAGAGTAGCAATGACTGTGAGGGTGGCACAGGACCTGGCAGTATTTCGTTCTATAGGGCATAAAGTCACTGTGAGTCTGAATTGACTTGATGGTGTCTAATAACAACATTGGCAAAGAATATTGAATATACTGTGGACTATCTAAATAATAAACAAATCTTTATTAGAAAAAAATACAGAGTGTTCCTGAGAAACAAGAATGGTCAGACTTTGTTCTACATACTTTGTATATGCCTCAGAGAAGGACATCATGCTTGGTAAGTTAGGGACTCAGTGAAAAAGGAGATCCTCAGTGAGATCCTCTATGACAATTGCTGCAATAATAGGGTCTAATAAAGCAGTAATTTGAAGATAACACAGGACTTCGTAGTATTTTATTCTGTAGTATGTTCACTATGAGTCAAATTAGACTGAATGACAACTAGCAATAATACTTTGTCTATATCCATTTTCTATCTATCTATCTATCCATTCATCCATTCATCTATCTATTCATGAACACGAGTGGGATGCTATACAACAGTACTGGGTATAGAATATTGTATTTGACAGACATAAACCTTCTCTTCCAAAAGTTTAAAAGTGTAAGAGACAGAAATACAAAGTAATTTGTTCACACTTATATTTAAGAGTCCTGGTGTGGCACTATGGGTTAATTTGCTGGATTGCAAGGTCAGTTTGAACCATAAGGTCGGTGGTTCAAGCTCACCAGCCACTCCTCAGAAAACCTCTACAGTGTCTCATGAGTCAGAACCAACTTGAGAGCACTTAACAACAACCTATTAAATATGGGATTTATAAACAGGTTTATAACCAAGGTCTATTGTCTTCAGTGCTCATGGGATAATATTTTGCATGTACAGTTAAGGCCAATCACCCACTCACATGCTTTTGATTTTTATGCCATCTTAATCATTGTTTGTAAGTGATGCCACTGAAAAACTTGCATTAATATTATAAATTTATATATGCATACAACATAACAACCAAAGATATATAGATGACACAAGTTTGCTGAAAAAGTAGAGTACTTGAAACTTACACTGATAAAGATCAAAGACTCCAGTCTTCAGTCTTCAATATGGACTACACTTTCATGTAAAAGAAATAAAACCCTCACAGCTGGGAAAATAAGTAACATCATTATAAAAAGGGGAAAATTTTGAGGCTGTTAAATATTTCATTTTACTTAGACCCACAGTCTAAATAAAGCAAGGAAGCAGTAGTCAAGAAATGAAGTATCAGTGCATTGGACAAATCTGCTGCAAAAGACCATTTTCAACTGTTACAGAGCAAAGATTTCACTTTGAGGACTAAGGTGTGCCTAAAAATGGCCATGGTATTTTCAACTTCTGTGTGTAAGCTGGACAACGAATGAGAAATACTGGAAAGAACCCATGAATTTGAATTATAGTGTTGGTGAAGGATATTGAACATACCAGGGACAACCAGAAGAAAGAACAAATGTGTTTGGGAAGAAAAATAGTTGGATTATTCATTAGAAGAAAGGATGTGGCACTTAATCTCTCATACTTTGTACAAGTTATCAGAAGGAACAAGTCCCTGGAAAAGGACATCATGCTTGGTAAAGTACAAGGTCAGTGAAAAAGAGGAAGAACCAAACCTTCTCTAAGATGGATTGACACAACGGCTACAACAATTATAAGGATGCCACAGGACTAGGCAGTGTTTCTTTCTGCTGTGAGTCAGAAGCGACTTGACAGCACCTAAGTAACAGCAGCGTTCTAAATAAGACAGGCTGATCAACTTTGTAGGATTCATTTTTGCTAGTATTTCTATATGGTCATAGCTAGGATTTAATTAGTAAATTTAAGTGAAGCAAAGTACTTGCAGTCATTTAAGATGGCATCAGTGATAATAATAATGATTCTTTACACTCCTCTAGTCCCTCTCATCTGAGGATTGCAAAGAATTTTGCAAACATTAATTATGCTTTACAGAATTTCAATGAGGTCATCAAGCAGTCTAATTACTGTAATATATTGAGATTTTAAAGAAAGCAAATGCAGCTTCAGAATCACATTCTGAAGAACTCCCCCTTGCTTTTGGTGGCAGGGACCCAGGAGTTTGAAAATGGTTGTTATCTTACTTCATCTTCCAGCCCCCACCTGCCCAAGCTTTTAGAATGAATCCTTTTTTTTCCTATTTGAAGACATGAACCTAGTGACTTAGTGTATCTCATAATAATTTGTTGATTCTATCAACTTATGTTGTTAAGTGCCATTAAGTTGGTACCAACTCATAGCAACACTATCTATGTACAACAGAATGAAACACTGCTCAGTCCTTGGCCAACCTCACAATCACTGCTATGCCTCAGCCCATAGCTTCCCCCACTACGCTAA
>NW_006408607.1:2381627-2382872 GCF_000296735.1 Chrysochloris asiatica | reverse complement strand
CCAAGTTATTGTGAAGGTACACAGGTATGTATAAAGTATTATCCAAGCATGTGAAGTATATCTAACTCTGAAAAATAATAGTGAACACTAACAAAGTCAACTATGTGCCCTGCATATTACTAAACACAAAAATCATGGTAAGGATTCCTGGTGGTTCAGTGGTTAAGACCCCAGTTACTAATAAAAGGTCTGGAAATTTCCCTAGAACTAATCCACCATGGCAACCGAGCTCTTATTTGAAATGGCATGGCTTTCAAAATCCTAGCAATATGCAAGCCACAAAAGTATGAAAAATTGAGAGAGAATAATGAGAGTTTCAATTAGACTAATGTAAACTATGTCCAATAGTCACTCTATTCTGAATACAATCATTATTCTGGAAAGCCTAAATTGGTGGAGTCTTGATTTGGCACTGTAGTAAAAAAAAAAAAAAAAAAGAGCACTGGACTGCAAAGTCAGTTTGAATCATAAGGTTCGTGGTTAAAATCCATTAGCTGACGCTGTGAATCCCTATGCAGAGTTGCTATGATTTAGAATTGATTCTATGACACTTAACAACAACAATGAAAGACAGAAATTATGGCTCCAGAATGCAGGAACAGAAGACTACCGTCTACAGCTGGGGAAATGAATACAAGTAATGGAGTTTGCCAACATCATAATCCAGATACATCGTTTTTCTCATCTCACTTGTCTACTTTCACTTGAATGAAGGTGCTTGGATCAAGCACACCTTACTTCTCAAAATGACGAATTTGCTTTCTCAATCTTTAAAGAGATAATTTGCAAAAGGTTTTCATTGCTGTTTCCATGGGTGTTTGTTGTAGATCCAAATAAAATTAAGTTTTTGATAATTTCAATCTTTTCTCAATTGATCTGATCATGATTATAGATTCAGTTATAAGGGTATTTGCTTTCTTAATGTTGAGGTATAATCCATAGAGAAGACTGTAGCCTTTGAAATTCAGCAAAGAAAGTGCTTACTTCATAAGTAAGTGCTCCACGTTTTCTTCACTTTCACCAACCTAGGTTGTGTCATCTACATATCACAGATTGTTAAAAAGCCTTCCTCCAATCCTGATGTTGTGTTCTTATTCATGTAGTTCAGCTTCTCAGATTACTGGCTCAGAATACAAACTAAATTCTGTTGTTAGGTGTCATTGAGTCGGTACCAACTCATAGCCACCCTATGTACAACAGAATGAAACACTACCCATGCTGTGCCAACCTCACAATCATTGCTAC
>NW_006408607.1:2377061-2377566 GCF_000296735.1 Chrysochloris asiatica | reverse complement strand
TCAAGATCCATTTACATTAGTATTAACTCCTTTCAAATCTTTTTTTGAATTTAGCTTCTATTCTTAAGATGGTCTCCAAATTTAGGTAGGATATACTAAAGATAATATTTGGACTCTTGTGGACTTGTATTGATTTTTTTTTTACCTCCAACCCGAACTTCCATAAGTGCAATTTATGTTCTGTTCCACAGTTGGCCTCTGACTTTGTTTTGAATGATGATAATGAACTTCTTGGTTGGCTCATTCCACAGATATTGTCAATTTGATTCCTGTATATTTCTTGTAGAAAGGTTCAAAGGTCCAAGTGTATAGTTGACATTTATGCTGTTAAAAACAGTTTTGCAATGATTAAGTCACTGGTCTTATAAAATTCTATCATGTGCTATCCAGCTTTGTTTTTTACAACAAGGCCACAATTCACAAATACTGATCCTTCCTCTTTCTTTCTAATTTGAACATTTCAATCACTAGTAATTATCAATGCATACTGATTACATGGTTGATC
>NW_006408607.1:2354246-2355796 GCF_000296735.1 Chrysochloris asiatica | reverse complement strand
TTCTTCAGATGATCTCTAAACTCAGGTGGGATAAATTCAAGGTCATATCTTGGCTCTTGTGGAGTTGTTTTCATTTTCTTCAGCCTCAGGTCGAATTTGTATATGAGCAATTGATGGTCTGTTCCACAGTCTGCCCCAGCCTTGTTTTCACTGATGAAATAGAGCTATTCCATCTTCTCTTTCCACAGTTATAGTGAATTTGATTTCTATGTGTTCCATCTGGCAAGGTCCATGTGTATATTTGTTTGTTATGCTCTCTAAAGAAGGTATTTGAAATAAATAAATCAATGATTTTGCAGAAATCTATCATTAGTTCTGCAGCATCATTTCTATCACCAAGGCCATATTTTCCAACTACTGGTCCTTCCTCTTTGCTCCCAATCTTTGCATTCCAATCACCAGTAATGAGCAATACATCTTGATTGCATGTTTGATCGATTTCAGATTGAAGCAGTTGGTAGAATTCTTCTATTTCATCCTCACTTGCTTTAATGGTTGGTGCATATATTTGAATAATAGTGGTATTAACTGGGCTTCCCTTTAGGCACATGGATATTATCCTTTCACATACAACGTTGGACCTCATGACTGATCTGGATATGTTCTTTTTGAAGATGAATACAACACCATTCCTTTTCAACTTGTCATTCCTGGCATAGTAAACCATGTGGTTATCAGATTCGAAATGGTCAATACCAGTCCATTTCAGCTCAATAATGCCTAAGATATGGATGTTTACGTGTTCCATTTCATTTTTTACAACTTCAAGTTTTCCCAGATTCATACTTCATACATTCCATGTTCCGATTTTCAATGGATATTTACAGCTGTTTCTCTTCATTTTGAGCTGTGGCCCATCAACAAATGAAGGTTCTGTGGGCTTTTCTCCCATGACCTTAACTCTATTCATGTCATCATGGTCAACTGTATTTTGAGGAGGCATCTCTTCCCCAGTCGCATTTTGAGTGCCTTCCAAACTGAAGGGCTCATTTTCTGGCCCTGTATTTGACATTGTTTCTCTGCTATTCATAAGGTTTTCAGTGACTTGCAATTCAGAAGTAGTTTGTCACTCTTTCTTCCTAGTCTGTCTTTGTCTGGATGCTCATCTGAAACCTGTCCACCATGGGTGACCCTGCTGGTTATTTGAAATACCTGTGGCATAGCCCTCTGAATCACAGCAACTCAAGCAACCACAGCATGACAGAAAATGAATGGTGGCCATTTGGTTTTATGTCAAAACTGTCACTTTATATGTCGGTATCAATCCTGATACAACCAAGATGTTCTCTCCCAAGATGGCAACTCCAGGAACATCTGAGCGTCTTGAACTAGACAACAACGGATTTCTGGATTCTTCTACAATTTCCCACAGCCGTAAGCCCTCTAGTTCTCCAAACTTACCTTTATACGTATTTCATAGTTCCAGAACCATCCCCTGAGTCTTCTTGGCCCGGTATTCTGTGTTGTTATTGACGGAGCTCCTCACTGCTGTTGTTGTCAGGTGCCATCGAGTCAGAACCAACTCATAGCGACCCCATGCACAGCAGAAC
>NW_006408607.1:2332828-2353094 GCF_000296735.1 Chrysochloris asiatica | reverse complement strand
TATTCTCTGCTTTCAGCCAAGATCCATCGGACATCAGCAATGATATCTCTCGTTCCATGGCCTCTTCTGAATCTAGCTTGAACCTCTGGAAGTTCTCTGTCAATTTATGATTGTAGTCGTTTCTGTATTACCTTTCACAAAGTTTTACTCACTTGACATATCAAAGACATTGTCCTATTATTTCTGCATTCTGTTGGGTCCCCTCTCACTGCCTTTAGTAGCTAAAAATATTAGTCCCTGAATTTCCACATCTATCACTTTACTGATTTGGAGAGCATGATTCCAGATATGAGTCTGCTCAGGGTCTCACCAGGTGATCAGCAAGGTATTAGTTGTGGTTGGGCAAACCCCCTTCCAAGACTAAGACTCAATGGGAACACATGCTCTGATTAGTGACCACATTCATCACCAATAAGGGGAAGTGGGGGAAAAACAGCAATGCAGCTAAGCCCTACAACATTCAATAGACTCTTGTGAAGTTGTCAGCCAGTAGTTTGGCAAGACATGGGCACTCTTGGGCCCAGAGTCAGTGACATAGCCACAGAGGACTAGAGTGAAGAGTGAAGTGTCCAGCTGATAAGAAGAGAGGGCATATGTACAAGAATACCCACACTTGCAGATAATACTCACTTGACCTGGCTTCAATGACTGGATGATCAGAGTTCAAATAGAAGAATAAAGACGAGGAAAAAAATAGTAATCTGATACAATTTGATGAGCTTGACCTACACATATAGTTGCAGTAGCTCAAAAGAGGGAACAATTTTTTATAGCAAGGATCAGTCCCACTCCCTCCATACACAGAGTACACAGGGATGGGCAACCTGGACATTGGTTAACAAGAATGGGGTTTTGGGGCGTCTACAAAGGCAAGAAGTGACTGTCTTACAAGCTTTCAAGAGGAAGGCTTGATCCAGAGGGCATGGAGGAATGTTGAATCTCAACTGAGTAGAATCCAATCTGTCTGGGTGGGGCTGATGAAAGGAAATGCGGATAGATCTCTTGGGATACAATAGTGAATAATTGTTATCAGGACTGATTGTGAGGGTTGGAAATGTAAAGGTTGACATTTTGTAGCAAATGGAAGGGAGCGATTGACTTTGCAGTCTAGGAGCAGAGGTCTCTGAGTCCATCAAAGGAGAAGAGCGGACAGCCAGACGCTACCCAAAGACGCAGTGATGCCAGAGATGGGGGCAGAGATGATGACCTGGAGAGATGGAGCAGCTGGGGACTTTTGACCCAGAGAGGGAGAGGGGCTGTATGATGATGATCAGGGGGCAGGGTTGCAGTGTATACCCTTTGGTTGGTTGATGATGCATTGTTTGGATTGTAACCACGGAAATGAAATGATATACAATAGGATGAATGTAAAGCTAATGTTCTCCAATGTAAACTATTACATAACTCACAATATAACATTAAAAACAAACAAACAAACAAAAAAAAAAACAGAATAATTCAGTTGTTTCTTTCTCCCAAAGACTGATTGGTGGATTTGAACTGCTGACCATTTGTTATTAGTCCAATGCCCAACCCACAGAGCCACCAGGCCTCCTTCAGGGAGAGATGCCGTGGTTGTTAGGTGCTGTTGAGTTGGTTCTAACTCATCACAACAGAATGAAAAGCTTTCTGCACCATTCTCAAAATTGTTGTTACTCTTAAGCCCATGGCTGCTGCTCCTGTCCAATGCATCTCCTTTCACTAACCCACCACTTTACCAAGCATGATGTACTACTCCAGGTACTGGTCCCTCTTGATGAAATGTCAGAAGTATGAGAGATTAAGTTTCACCATACTTGCTTTTAAGGAGTATTCTTATTGTACTTCTTCCAACACAGATTTGTTTTTCCATGATACATTTAATACCTTTTTTCCAATACTATAATTCAAATGCATCAGTTCTTCTATGATCTTCCTTATTTATTGTCCAACTTACACATGGATATAAGGTGATTGAAAATACTGTGGTTGGGGTCAAGCTGACCTTAGTCCTCAAACTGATATCTTTGCCATTTAATACTATAAAGAAGTCTTTTGCAGCAGATTTGCCTATTGCAATACGTCATTTGATTTCATGGCTGCTATTTTTATGAGTGTTGATTGTTGATCCAAGCAAAACAAAGTCTTTGGCATCTTCAATCCTTTCTCTGTTTATCAAGATGCTATTTATTGGTTGTGAGGATTTTATTGTATTTTCTACATTGAGATGCAATCACATTGAAGCCTGTAGCATTTGATATTAATCAGTATTTTAAGACCTCTTAGATTCCAGCAAGCAAGGTTGTATAATCTACATATTGCAGTCTGTCAATGAGTCTTCTTCCAATTCTATTGTTAAGTGCTTCTTTGTATAAAACAGCATCTCAGAGTATTTGCTCAACATGAAGATTGAATAAATATGGCAAAATTTATCCAATCTGCATGCTGAAAAAAAATCTGCACACCATTCCTGAATTAAAACCACTCAGTGTTCCCTAGTTCTGTTCTAACAACTGCCTATTGGTCTATGTACAGGTTTTCAGGAGCACAATTAAAGACTCTGGAACACCTAGTATTTGCAAAGCTATCCATAGTTTGTTATGATACACATAGTTAAAAGATTTTGTGTAGTCAATAAAGCAAAGATAAACATCTTTCTGGCATGTTCTGTTTTTACCTAAGATCCATCCGACATTTTCAATGATATTACTAATTCCATCACTTCTTCTAAATCTGGCTTGAATTTCTGTCATTTCCCTGACAATGCACTGTTGCAACAGTTTTTAAATCATCTTCAGCAAAGTTTTACTTGCATGTGATGTTGATGATATTGTTCAATTATTCCCATATTCCATTGGGTCACGTCTACTAGCAATGGACACAAATAAATCTCCTCCAATTGTTTGGCCAGGAAACAGACTTCCAAATTTCTTACATTGATGAGTGAGCACCTCCACTCATCAATGTATGTTGAATTATTTCAATTTGTAGTCTGTCAATTGCTGAAATCTTGACTTTCACCAATGCCTTCAGTAGAGCTTCTTTCTTCAGTACCAAAGGTTCTTAATCCTATGATAGCTCTTTAAATGGTGAAACACTTGCATTTGTGCAATTGATGGTCTGTTTCACAGTCTAGCTATGGCCTTTTCTTGGCTGATGATATTGAGCTTCTCCATCTCTCCCCACAGAAGTAGTCAGTTTGATTCCTGTGTATTCCTTCTGGAGATGTGTACAGAATATGTGTACAGTTAACTTTTTATGTTTTTTAAAAGGTATTTGCAATGAATAAATTATTGACCTAGCAAATTTTTATCAAGCAACCTCCAGCATCATTTCTATCACCAGGCCCAGGTTTTCCAATAACTAATCCTTCCTATTTGTTTCCAAATTTAGCATTTCAATAACCAGTAAAAATCAATGAATCTTGATGACATATGTGGAAGTACTAATATATATTGCAGAGTCCCAGTGTGGTGCTACAGGATGAGCACTGGACTGATAATCTCAATGTCAGCAATTCAAACCTATCAGCCACTCCTGAGAAACACTAAACAGGCTCATTATGAGTTGGAACTGACTCTATGATGCTTAACAACAACAATATTATATGTTTAATAAGGAAGCTACATTTCTGCTTAAGTAATCCTTTTTTAATAAGACCTTTAATATTATTTATAGTAATGATGAATGCTTTTAAGGCAAGTAAATTCTTTTCTCAGTTGATTAAAATGTTGTTTATTGGTCCAGGGGTGAGGATTTTTGTTTTCTTGACATTGAGATGTAATCCATACTGAAGGCTGTGCTCTTTGATCTTCATCAGTAAATGTTTTAAGTCCTCTTCACTTTCAGCAAGCAAGGTTGTATCATCTGCATATTGCAGGTTGTTAATGAGTCTTCCTCCAATCCTGATGCCACGTTTTTCTTCATAGAACCCAGCTTCTCATATTATTTGCTCAGCATACAGTTTGAATAAGTATGGTGAAAGAATATAACCTTGTCACACACCTTTTCCAATTTAAAAATATTCAGTGTTCCCATGTTCTGTTTGAACAACTGCTTCTTGGTCCAGATCCAGATTCCTCATGAGTACAATTAAGTGATCTGGAATACTCATACTTCTCAATGTTGTCCATAGCTTGTCATGATCCACACAATCAAAAGCCTTTGCATATTCAATAAAGCACAGGTAAACATCTTTCTGATATTCTTTGCTTCCAGCAAAGATCCATCAGACATCAGCAATGATATCTCTCGTTCCACGGCCTCTTCTGAATCCAGCTTGAACCTCTGGAAGTTCTTTGTCAATGTATGGTTGCAGTTGTTCCTATATTACCTTCAGCAAAATTTTATTCGCTTGAGATATCAAAGAGATTATCCAATGATTTCTGCATTCCATTGGGTCACCTCTCTTTGGAATGGGCACAGATATGGATCCCTTCCAATCAGTTGGCTAGATAGTTGTCTTCCAAATTTCTTGGCAGAGATGAGTGAATGCCTCCTGTGCCTCCTCACTTCCTTGAAAGATTTCAAATTTTATTCCATCAATTCCTGGTGCCTTGTTCTTTGCCAATTCCTTTAGTGCACGTTGGATTTCCTCCCTAAGAGTAGGATACATGAAATTTAAAACTAAAACAATTGTAATTTAGAGCAGATTAAATGCTGAAATGTACCTCCCAAGAAAATGTAATATTTAATAAAAATGACTTCATAGGTAAAGGACCAGGTTGTATAATATCCTAGAAGGAACCTCTG
The DNA here is from genome assembly GCF_000296735.1 of Chrysochloris asiatica. Classification (NCBI taxonomy): domain Eukaryota; kingdom Metazoa; phylum Chordata; class Mammalia; order Afrosoricida; family Chrysochloridae; genus Chrysochloris; species Chrysochloris asiatica. The sequence continues at coordinate 2,348,363 of NW_006408607.1, read as the reverse complement.
TAAACTCCAAGGTGATGGCTAGAAGCAGTAATATTGTTCAGAGTGACTGTTACCTCTATCTGTGTTATTGTTAAGTACTGTCAAGTAAGTTCTGACCCATAGTGACCCTGTATCAGGTTTCCAAGGTGTACTTGGTGAGCTCAAATCGCCCATCTTCTATACTATCTTCTGTGATGTAAAAAGCAATGTGCCTCACGTATCGTAGTAACTCATATCAAAACCAAACACAGGTTGACAAACATGAAAAACATGTGGAACACTAAAAATCAAATTCTTTCTCTATTAGTTTAAGAGAGTGCAGTGGCTTCATACAATAAGCACTGCACTTCAAACCACAAGGCCCACAGTTCAAACTTGCCAGCTGCTCCACTGGAGAAAGATGAGACTTTCTGCTTCCATAAAGACTGTAAGCTTCAGAAACTATATACAGGGTCTCGACTCAATGACACTTATTAACAACAACATTAATGTAACAGGTTTTCTTCTTGGTGTTGCAATAGCAAGAATGTGAGGTTAGAATGTGACTTATTCAAACAGTATTTTTACAACTTCTGCCTGTACTCGCATTTTCAACAAATGAATTGAGCAGCAGGTACCTATATTGAGAATATGGCAGCAATCGTGTAGAATGCTTGCCTGCATACAACCACTATTCTGGCAGATAAGGGTTAAAGATCAGAAAATATTAAATGGAGACAGGAAGAATTTTGTTGTTTTTTTTGTCAAGTGCTATTGAGTTGATTGCCACTCATACCCTGTTTAGGGTTTCTAAGGAGTGGATGGTAGATTTAAACCACCAACCTTGTGATTGGCAAGCCAGAACAAATGCAAGATTGGAAAAGATAAAGTCAACTGAGAGAGAATGAAAGAGCTTTGTTGTTACCATCAATCTGCTGATAACAAACTTTATGGGTAACAGAATATAACTTAGCCACAGTCTGAGGTTATTTGCTTGATAATTGTTATGTTTGAATCTTTAAACCTATTAAGTGCTTCCCTCATCTTTTTGACCATCTACAAGTGTATAAATCGGTGTGGTGATGCGTTGATTGCGATAATGAAGAATCAAATAAAATCATCTAATTAGTAATTATAATAGGATTATATGAGAGGGCTTCAAGTAATTCATGGAAAAAATCCATTATTCTTTCATTCAAGTTTCCCACGAACTTTTTGAAGTCCTCACATATTTTGATGTGAAGGAAAGAGAATAGGAAATGAGAATTACAAATTTTGGGACTAAGCAGTTAGGTTGCTATTGCTAACTACTGTGGAGTGGGTTTTAATTCATAGTGACCCTGTGTAGGGTTTTGGAGAAAGAGCTTATTTCCACATGATTCACAGTCCAGTGCTTAACATATAAAGTCACACCAGATAGTTAAAGGATTATTTAGTGATTATATAATGTCTAGGAAAAATAAGATTTTGAAGGAAAATAACTAGTTACATATTTCACCATGTGAAATGTGAGATTTCTTTTAAATATACAAGAAGGAATGATGAATATGAAGTAGGATGTGTGGGTCTGACTCCCTGGAGAATGCCCCAGGACAGATATTATTGGAATTATGGCAATAGACTGACAATATCTTAAGAGACAATGTAGGTAGGAAAAACAGGCCAAGTATAGGGATGTGTCCCTGAGATTTATACAAGCCAGAAAAGTAGATTGAGTATAAACCTGGGATTTTCCTCTCCGAAGAATCTCATGTGATATAGAAAAAGTTAAAACTGCCCCACATAAATAAGCAGTGATGAAATATGGGCAGAAAAACCTTCTCATGTAAAATTGTTGGGTCCAGCCATACCTAAAACAGGGATCAACAGCTCTAGTGGCAATTAGTTTGTATCATTTCTTTTGTTAGCTTCTACCAAGTCAATTTCAACTTCCAGTGACCCCATGTAATACAGTAGAACTTCCCCCATAGGGTATTCTGAGAATTAGATCTCCAGATTTTGAGTGTAGTCTTTACAGAAGTAGATCTCCAGATCTTTCTCCCATTGAATGGCTTTGGTTTTGAACCACCAACCTTTCCGATAGCAGCCAAGTGCTAACTCTAAATCTCCTCCTTACCTATTGTTGTTGCTAAATGCTATCTAGCATGTTCTGACACATAGCAACCTTGTAAAGTGTCTCTGAGGAGCAGCTAGTGAATTAGAACAAATACACAGAGACTTTGAAAAATGTCTTACTGACATAGAAAATTCCTTATCATGTATTTCCCACAGTTCTGGTAGTGTAATGGTTATGAATCGGGCTGCTAACCTGAAGGTTTAAAACTACCAGCCGTTCCATGGTAGAAAGATAAGGATTTCTGCTCCTGTAAAGATTTACAGCCTCGGAAACCCTGTGCAGGATCACTATGAGTTGGAATCAACTTCACGGTACTTAACAACAACAACCCTGCTTCCAATGGGAAGTCTAGGTCTACCTCAAGCTCATTTGCTTCTTCTACTCTATCTTGTTTCTGGACATGAGCTGAGATTTTTTGTTGCTTTTTAGGTGCTTTCAATAATTAGATATAGTTTCAATTATTAATTGAATGTGTGTTGGTGTATTATTAACATGTCTGATTGCCTCCTGATAGATGTGATCAAGAGATGGGTTTCCCTTTTCACTTCTCTTATTACTCAACTCAGATAATTTTATCAAGTGCTGACTACCTATACTGCTCTGTTGTATAGCAGCTGATATTGGTCCTTGCCCAGATGGTGGATTTTATAGGGTTCAATTGTAGCTTGTCTATATGACTACAATAGAGAGAAAGAGCCGCTGTCCCCAAAGTAAAAGGGGAACATAGAAAAACAAAAACAGGTTGGACACTAAAGTCTATAAGCACTGCAAAAATAATGTAGCAAAATATGAGGAAGACTTTAATGCCCCTTTTTCTGCTTCTTGCCTTCAAGTCTACCAGAGAAATTTTAATACATTATAGTTTCTTCTTGTGATCTAATTCAAGATTTAGTTTTTAGCTTGTTTTTTCTTTTCTCACTTCTCAAGCCTGTTCAGGTGGTTTTGCTAGTGAGAAAGTGTATAGGGCTGGCCAGAGCAGTTTTTTAGTACCCTCCCATTTTAAGCTTTTCCTGTTGACTCCTACCCTGTCTTTAACTCTGGGCCCAGTGGTCTTTGCTGAGCAAATCCATGTAGTGTAGTTGTTACGAATCGGGCTGCTAACCTCAAGGTCAGCAGTTTGAAACTACCAGTGGTTCCGTGGGAGAAAGATGAGTCATTCTGCTCCCGTAAAGATTTACAGCCTCGGAAACCCATGTGCAGGGTCACTATGAGTCGGAACCGACTCCACAGTACTTAACAACAACATGTAGTAGAACCCTCCAGGGAAGTGGGGTGTCTACTTTCTCAGGCACCACTTCTAGTTACCAGTGAGGAGGTGCACAGACAGAGAAAGAAACATGGATGGAAAAAAAAGAAAATGTTCACACTTATATCTCTGACAATTAGTCAGACCTCTATAATGGAAGCAATCTCTTGATCTCATATCTGCTCTGCCCCACTTAACATGGCTGGTGCAGTTAGAAAACACCACTTTTCATGCTTTTGCTACAAATCTCACTAGCAGTAAGCCTTAGATATTTATAAATATTACTTTATATGTAGTTCAGAATTCCAGGCCCATCACCAGAACCTGCTTCCTCTGGTATTCTGTGATATTATTAGCAGAGGTCTGCATCCGCCTCTCTCTAATCCACCATTAAGCCCCACCTCTGGCCATAGGGTTTTCAGCATCTAATTCTGGTAGCATAGTGGTTACGAATCGGGCTGCGAACCTTAAGGTTAGCGGTTCGAAACTACCAGCCGCTCCGCAGGAGAAAGACGAGGCTTTCTGCTCCCGTAAAGATTTACACTCTTGGAAACCCTGTACAGGGTTGCTCTGGGTCAGAACCGACTCGGTGGCACTTAACAACAACAACAATTTTCCAGAAGTATACAACCAGGACTTTCGTTAAAGGTGCCTTTTGGCAACCCTAAATCTCCAACCATTTGGGTAGAAGCTGAGTGAGTTAAACTCTTGCCCCTACTCAGTGATTCCTGGGCACAGTGTAAAAATCAATGGGCTCAAGTGTAACAAAAAATGTGAAGATGGTGCAGTACAGGGCAGTATTTCATTCTGTTGTGGATAGTGTCACTATGAATTGGTCCAAGTGGACAACACCTGACAACAATAAACACATATGTGTTCAATTTCCTCCACCACCATGGGATTAGCCCCATCAGGCTAAGAGCTGCCTCTTTTGCTCCATAGAATTCTTACTGTATACTCAGTGCCTGGATGAAAACAAAATATTTTTTGAACTGATAAAAGGACATTGAGGCCAGTTGTTTAAAGAAAAGAGATTTTCTGAAAAACTAGTTAGCATGTCCCCTTCATAGACACTAGACTAGCCTGAGGAGTTGGAATAAAGTTTTGACAAAATGAGGGTTAGGGGCTGATTCTCTGTTGCAGAATTGTAAGAAGGGAATAATTAAAAAAAAAAAAAAAATTGGTATGATTTATTAAACAATTTAATTTTCGTGTGTTTGTAATTCTTATTTTTCTTTTTCCCTGCCATGATTAATAGTAAATTTATTTTTTTTAAAGTATGGTATACTTTTATTTGGGTACTTCCAGGAAGGAGAAAGCTAGGAGACGGTAACTCTCTGCAGGGAAGCTCCAGGGGAGAGGATCCCTGAGGGACAGAGCTGGTATTGGATGCTTTGTAGAGCAGAGTAGGTGGAATCCCTGGGGCCTGCTCCAAGTAAAGAAAGAAGAGCAGCAAGCCTGAGTTATTGAGGGTCTGGAAGCTGAAGAGTTCAAAGTCCATTGAGGTTATTTGCCCAGTTCTTGTCCATTTTCCATGTGTATAGTTACAAACAAATTACTGTGCATTCAATGCTTTCATGTCTGTAGTCTTCATCTCAATTAAACAAACCATCCAAGGTAGAAATCTCTTTTAAACTCTTGCCCTGCTTTACTTATCCCTCATTTACAGTTACTCATCTAGTCTTGTCATTTTTACCTGTTAATATCTCTCAAATTAGTCCTTTTCACTCCATCTTTGCAAACTCTGTCTGTGCTCAGAATGCTATCTGTCTCAGGGATCATCAAGGAAATCATGACATCAAGTTGACTCACTCATGATGACCCCATCAGATGGGTAAAGCTGTGTGTCAACTTGGCTGGGTCATGATACTTTGATTTGACAGTTATGATGTAAACAATTCCATGATAAAATCTGTTATGAGTGGCCTGCTTAAATATAACAGGGGGATTCAAAGTTTATTGGAAAAAATGTAATCCTTTTACTTAAAAAATCTTTTAATTAAATTTTTCACAAACTTTTGCTGTAACCTTATATAAATGGACATTCTGGCAAAGCTCCCTTGCTTACTCTGGATCTTTCATCTGACTTTCATCATCTGACCTCTGGTTCTTGGGAATTTGAGCCACTGATCTGCCATCCTTCCTGCCAATTGTGTATTTGTCAGACTCTACAACACATGAGCTAGCAGCCTGGTGTCTTATTTGGGGTTCATCAGTACTTGCACTTAAGGAGTCAGTAAAAGACACTAAACTCTTGCCTGAATGACGGACTTGGATCTTGTCAGTCTCCACAATGATGTGAGCCATTTCAGGGAGATATATCACTCTCTCTATCTTTATATGGAGTCTTGGAAAAGCTGTAGGATAAAACATTGGGCTGCTAACTTCAAGGTCAATGGTTGAAACCCAGTAGCTGTTCCTTGAAAACCATGTATAGCGTCAATATGAGTTAGAACCGACTTAATGGCAATTAACAACAACATATCTATTTATCAATCTATACTCTTACTTTGCTAAGTGTAGAGAAGCAAGCCTAAGACACCCTATGTTTGTCAGAATAAAAATATACTTCATAGAACATTTAATGACTGACTGTGATGAAAATAGCAATCAGACAGACAGCCAGGTCTTCCTTCTAGGTGTCTCTTGGTGGAGATCATTTGTACCACCCTGAGACTCAGGATTACCACAGCTGCCTGCTAATTGGTCTCCATCATGAGAGTTCTTTGCAGGCACACCACACTTTCCTTAAGGTGAACTTTATTAAATACAAATTTTATAACGACCTTTTCTACATAATTAGCTGCTATGAAGGTTTAGTACTCCCTGGACCAAGTAGCCCCAAATCTTACCACATAGGGCCATTTTAATGTAATGTCATCTAAAATTTATTCATATTTTCTATACTACCTCCCCCCAATTCTCCTACATTCCAATTACATGAGTTTGCTCATTTAAACCCAAGAAAATTATCCTATTACAAATAAATGATTCATGTAAATTCACATATAATATTTTGCTTTGCCTAGACTATTCTTCCATGTCTTTCTAACGTGTAGAATCCTTCTCAAAACTCAAAATTAATGTCAGAGAAAAAGTTTTGAATTTTGCCCTTGAGTATGGAGAAGCTAAAGCAAATGGAATAAATGAGGAAGTAAAAGAGCTGAACACAAGACTTCAAATGGAAGCTTGAGAAAAGAAAGAGAAGTATTATAATTAAATGTGTAAAAATCTGAAGTTAGAAAACCAACAGGAAGAGCACGGTCAGCATTTTATAAGCTAAAAGAACTATAGAGAAAATCCAAGCCTTGTGTTGTTATACTGAAGGATTCTACAGGCAAAAAATTGAATGATGCAGGAAGCATATTAAAAATATGAAAAGAATACACAAAGTCATTCTACTAAAAAGAACTGGTCAATGTTCAAACATTTCCAGAGACACCATCTGATCAAGAGCTAATAACACTGAAGGAAGAATTACAAGCTTCAATGAAGCCATTGATGAAAACCAAGACTCCAGGAATTGATATAAATTGAAATGTTTCAACAAACTGATGCAGTGCTGGAGGTTCTCACTTATCTATGCCAAGAAATTTGGAAGAAAAATACCAACTGGAAAAGATCCATATGTGCGCCCATTTCAAAGAAAGTGACTCAACAGAATATAGAAGTAATTGGAAGATATCAGTAATGTCAAATGCAAGTAAATTTTTACTGAAGACAGTTCAAAATCTATATACTGATCAAATAATCTATATGCTGAGCAAATAACCTATATGCTGAGCAAATAATCTATGAAGCTGGATTATATGAAGAAAAATTTGGAGGAAGACTCGTTAACATCTTGTGATATGCAGCTGATACAATCTTGCTTACTGAAAGCAAAGAGAACTTAAAATACTTACTGATGAAGATCAAAGACCACCGTCTTTGATATGGGTTGCATCTCAATGTAAATAAAACAAAAATCTTCACCACGGAATCAATAAATAAGATCCATATAAATTGATAAAAGATTGAAGTTGTCAAATACTTCATTTTGCTCAGATAAACCATCAATACTCATGTAAGCAGCAGTCAATAAATCAAACAATGCATTGCATGAAGTAAATCTGCTGTCAAGATCTCTTCAAAGTGTTGAAGAGCAAGATATTAGTTGAAGATTAAGGTGTGCCTGTCCCAAGCCATGGTGTTTTCAATAACCTCATAGGAATGTGGAAGTTGGACAGTGATTAAGGAACACCATAGAAGAATCAATGCATTTGAGTATGATGTTAGAGGAGAATATTAAAAGTACCATCAACTGTCAAAAGAACAAATAGATTGATGCTGGAATATGTAAAGCTAAAATGCCCCTTGGAAATCAGAATGGCCAGACTTCGTTTATCATACTTTGGATATTATCAGGAGGGGCCAGTCAATACAAAAGGATATCATGTTTGGTAAAGCGGAGGGTCAGAGAAAAAGAGGGAGGCCCACAATGAGATGGATTGGCACAGCTATGGGCTCAGTTGTAGCTACAATTGTGAAGCTCATACAGGACCTGGCAGTGTTTCATTCTGTTGTACATGGTGTTGCTATGAGTCAGTACTGAATCCATGGCACCAAACAACAACAGCAAACATTCCAAAAACGGTTACAGTAGTAAATTGATTAGGGTCCAACAGAAATTCAAACCAGATTCAGCAGAGAATGTAGAGTGAGAATATCATTGCTGAAGTCAGGTTCGTTGGTTGGTTATGTGCCGACTAATAGCGGTTCTGACTAATAGCGACCCTGTAACAGGGTTTCTGAGGCTGTAAATCTTAACGGGAGCAGAAAGCATCATCTTTCTCCCACAGAACAGCTGGTAGTTTAGAACTGCTGACCTTGAGGTTAGCAGCCTGACTTGTAACAGGTGTGCTACCAGAAATCAGGTAGACTTGACTAACAGCAGAGAACAGCAGAAAGTTCTTTCAGTTTATTTACTATGCCAGCATCTTGGTATGGCATGTGAATGGAAGTGGGGGAAAGTCAGTAAGGGAGATATGAGCTGTGATCTACCACATTCTATAGACTTCTGTCAACCTTGAGATGAGAGAAAGAGGAAATGCTGGTTGGTCTGAAGTTTGGGAACACTTGAGTCCATTGACACTATCCTAGCCATGAAAGGCTAGAGCTGAGAGTGAAGTATCCAGCTGATCTGAAGTGGAGGGAGAAGCAGAAGCATACCCAAACTTACAGAGAGTACCCATTTAACCTAACTTCAGTGGCTTAATTACCAGAGTTTGACTAGACGAAGATAAAGAAATTTGATAAAGGAAGCAAGTGTAACTACCGTGATTTGATGAACATGACCTATACTTGTGGATGTTGTAGCTCAAAATGCCAGTTGAAAGGGAAGGAGTGTTCACATCAAGGACCCCCTCAGTATACAGGGTTGATTAGGGACAGGCAACTTAGACATTAACTACCTAAAGTGGAGGGGGCCTATAAAGGCATGAAGTGTCTGACTTGCAAGAGGAATTTAGTTTCAGAGTGTGCAGGGAAAGGCAGAATTCCCACTGAATAGTTTTCATGTTGTTTATATGGATCTGGTGAGAGGAGATAGGAATAGGAGTCTTCGATTCAATGGTCAGTAATTGTAACCATGACTAATTGTAATTGTCACAATTGTAAAATTAGAAGTTTTGTAACATAAATGGGGAGTAGTTAATCTTACATTCCAGGAACAGAGGACTCTAGGACCATAAAGAGACAGGAGCATGAGCCAAATGTCAGATCCTAAACAGAGAAGCAATGATGCCAGAGATGGAAGCAGAGGCGATGGCATGGAGAGATAGAGCAACTGATTACTCTAGATTCATGGAAAGAGAATGGTTGTGTGCTGGTGGCCAGGACGCTAGCTTGCAGAATGTACCCTTTTGGTTGTTTAAATGGTTATATATTCCTGAGTGTGTTTGTGTACATCAAAAACAACAAAAAAAGAGGAAATAGAAGCAAATTCTGTTCCAAGATGATGCCTTGAGGGGATTGTAATCATTGGACTGAAACAAAATATGATACGATAAGTATGAAACTGATGTTCTCCCATGTAAACTATCACTCAAGTCACAATAAAAGCTTTAAAAAAATAAAGAAAGAATTCCTCGTATGGCATTGTATGATAAGAACTGGACTACTAATTATAAGTTTAATGATTCTTACCCATCTACCACTCTTTATAAACCCTATACAGTGATGCAAACCCATCAACCACTCCTAAGAAATCCAACCACTCCTCACTGTGTGCAGGAACTCACTTGATAGCAATTAAGAACAACCACACTGACTATGCAAAGGCATTCAATCATGTGGATTATAACAAGCAATTAATACAATTGAGAAGAATGAGTATTCCAGAACACTTAATTTTCTCATGAGAAACCTGTAAATAAACTAAGAAGTAGTTGTTGGATCAGAACAAGTAACAGTGAACAATTTAAAATTAGGAAAGCTGTGCACCAGTATTGTATCCTTCTGCCATAATTATTCAATCAGAATGATGAGCAAATCATCTGAAATGCTAGACTATATGAAGAAAAACTCAGTACTAGGATTGGAGGAAGACTCATTAACAAGCTGCAACATTCAGTTGACACAAGCTTGCTTCCTGTAAGGAAAGAGGACTTTAAATACTTAGTGATGAAGCTCAAAAACCACAGCCTTCAGTATGGATTGCATGTCAAAGTGTGGGAAACAAAAATCCTTACCACTGGACCAATAAATAACATCATGATAAAAGGAGAAAAGATTGAAGTTGTCAAAGACTTCATTTTTCTTGGATCTACAATTCTATCATAGGATGAATGGAAAACATTAGATTTGAACAATGCATAATTACTCCGCAACTTCCAACTGGGTTCCTTTTAGTGATTTTCTCATAGTACCTCAATTTTTTTTTTTTTTTCATGATTGCTGTCCTTTATTATCAATATCTTTATAAACACAACCTTTATTTGTATTTTGGAGATTGAAACATCATATATCTACTATCATATATATTTTATTACATTTATTGTTGTTATTAACTGTCATTGAGTCAACCTGAATCATAGAGACCCTGTATGGGATTTTTGAGGAGTGTCTGGTGAGTTTGAACACTGACCTTGTGGTTATCAGTCTAGTGCTTGTTTTATTACACTGTTGTTGTTAAGTGCCATCAAGTCACTTCCAACTCATAGCAATCCTAAATAAGGTTTTCTAGGAGCTGCTTGTGAGTTTGATCCACCAACCTTACAGCTCAAACTGACATTATGGTCCAGTGCTAATCCTATAGTGCTGCTTAGATAAACATAAAATTTTATTCTGACAATGAATAAGTGCATGGGGAGGTTGGAATTTTGTCAGCTGTGGTAATATATTCACTTATGGAAGGTTCTAGATTATCTGGATTTTGTTTGGAAATATGATGGCTTTTCTAATCGGAAAATTAATGAGGTTGCCTGCATGGTCCATTTAATTTTTTCTTCATATACATCACAGTGCTGATGGTGCTGTGAGTTAATGTACCAGATTGCAAAGCCATTTGAATTGCAAGGTCAACAGTTCAAGCTCACCAGTTGCTCCTCCCAAACCCTATACAGGGTCACTATGGGTCGGAATAGACTTGACAGTACTTAAAAAAACAACATCACAGTGCTATCTCACTACTTCCTGAATCTGCCTATCAACTTCAACATTTAGGTACAAGTTTTCAAGTAACTGAAGAACCTGATATAATTTATAAATCTACATAATAGTGTTTTGAACAGTGAATTATAAAATTGAACATCTAAGTACTGGTGTGATGCTGTGGGTTAATGCTCTGAACTTATTTGAAATGCAAGGTCAAGCTCATCAGTGGCTCCTCAGAAACTCTATACAGGGTCACTATGAGTCGGAACAAACTCGAGGGAACTTAACAATAACAAAGTTAATATCAGAGTGTGATGGTGGTGGTGGTGTGCCATGGAGTCAATTCTGACTCATAGCGATCCTGTATAGGGTTTCAGAGGCTGTAAATCTTTATGGGAGCAGAAAGCCTCATCTTTCTCCCTCAGACTGACTGGTAGTTTCAAACTGCTCACCCTGACGTTAGCTGCCTGACTCGTAAGCACTATACAACCAGAGCTCTTTGTCAGAGAGTGATAGCAACAGTAAATCATGTGTTGCAACACTGTATGCAGTTCACCTCCTCTCTACTCTCAACTCATTATCTCACCTTTTACATTTACAAAATAGTAAAAACCAACTATTCAATTGTTTTGTGATTTATGATGTACATCTGGCAGTAATGAATGCTGGGTGAGAGATCATAGTAACGTTGCTATGATGCCTGGGACATAATTATGCCTGGTACATAATTCTCAGTGGACTATCAGAAATTCAAGCTTGATTCAGAAGAGGACCTGGAACTCAAGATATCATTGTTGACATTAGATACATCTTGGCTGAAAGCAGGGAAAACCATAAAAATATTTCCTTGTACTTTATTGGCTATACAAAAGCTTTTGACTGGTGGATGACAAACTATTTTGACTGGTGGATGAGATTACAAAGAATGGGACCTCCAGAGCATTTAAATGTGCTCACAAAGAACCAGTACCTAGAACAATAGTAAGTCATCAGAATAGAACAAGGGGATACTGAAAGGTTTAAAATCATGAAAGGTGTGTGCCAGCATTGGATTCTTTCACCTTATTTATTTAATCTGTATGCCAAAAATAATCTGAGAAATTGCATTATATTAAGAAAAAAGTGGCATCAGGATTGGAGGAGGACTCATTAGCAACCTACAATATGCAGATTGTACAACTCTGCCTGATGAAATCTAAGACTATTTTAAATATTTAGTGATGAAGAGTAAAGATTATAACCTTCAGTATGGATTGCACCTCAATATAAAGATTAAAAAAAAAAAAAATCCTTACAACTGTATCAGCAAATAACATCATGATAAATGGAGACAAGATTGAAGTTATCAAAGACTTCATTTTGCTTGAATACACAGTCAGCACTCTTGGAAGCAGCAGTCTAGAAATTAAAAGGCATGCTGTATTAGGAAAATCTGCTTAACAAGACTTCTTAAAAGTGTTGAAGAGCAAATAAATCCGTATAAGGACTAAGGTGCACCTGACCTAAGCCGTGGCATTTTTAATAGCCTCATACTTTTGTGAGTCCTGTTGTGACACTGTAGGAGAGGCATTGGACTTCAAGGTTGGTTTGAACTGCAAAGTTGGCAGTTCAAATTCAACAGTCTTTCCTCAGAAACCCTGTACAGAGTTGCTGTGAATTGGAAATGACATGACAGCAGCTAACAACAACATATTAATGTGAGAGTTGGACAATGAGAAAGGAGAACGGGAGAAGAATCAACGCATTTGAATTATGGTTTTGGAGAAGAATGTTTGAGGTATCTTGCACTGTCAGAAAAACCAACAAATTTGTGTTGAAAGAAGTACAGCCAAAATGCTCCTTAGAAACCACAATGGTGGGACTTCCTTTTTCATGCTTTGGGCATATTATTTGGACTGACCAGTCCCTGAAGAAGGACATCATTCTTGGTCAATTAGAGGGTTAGTGAAAAAGAGGAAGACACCCAACAAGATGGATTGATGCAGTGGCAGCAGAAACAGGCTCAAACATATGGACAATTGTGAGAATGACGCAGAGCTAAGAAGTATTTCTTTCTATGGTACAAAGGGTTACCATATGATGGCACCAACTTGATGGCACCTAACAATAACAACAGTACCACATGTTTTTTGGGGATGAGAGGAGGAAAAACTGACTTTGCAGTCCAGCATATTAACCCACAGTGCCACACCAGTACTCCAAAGGTACAGCAGGATCTTATAAAATTTTGAGCATAACAAAGATAAGCAGGATGACTGATTACTTTTGTACAATTTTTCTAAAATATCATACTGTAACTGGCCACATATGAATACCCTATTTTAGAAGTATCCACAATCCTGAAAACTCCAGGGGTGAATCGTTTATTTGAGCTGAAGGTGCAGCTCAGAAATTTCAACTAATAAAGGTTTCCCTGATTATTTAAATGGTAGATCACACATAAACATTACTATTCTTGCTTATTTTAAAATCAAGAAAACATGTGATCACCAGTGTGTTAGTTAAGGTTTTGTATCAACTTCATTGGGCCAATATTCTTGTGGTTTAGTAGTTAAGATGTAGTTATCACCTCTATGATGAGATCTAATATATACAACCAACCCCATGGTATAATTTGTATCATAAATTCTGATCTGATGTAATTATCCTATGTTGTAACTCCTCACTTCTATTATGTTAATGAGGTCAGATGCAATCCACAGGATTAGGTTGTATCTTGAGTCAAACTCTTTTGAGATATAAAAGCAGAGAGTAGTAGGAGGGTCCCACTATGACCCAGATGCTAGAGCTGGGAGTAGAGTGCATCCTTTTGGAAGCTCCTAGATCCAGGGGAAATTTGATGCCAAGATGTATGGAGAGCACCAAGAATACTGGGCCTACAGATGTTGAAAGTAAACAATGACATTTCCTCATAGTCAACAAAGAGAAAGGCTTCCCCAAGAGCTAGTTCTCTGAATTTTAACTTCTAGTCTCTTAAAATGTGAGAGAATAAATTTCTGGTTGTCAAAGCCACCCACTTGAAGTATTTTCATTGTACACTTACTAGATGACTAAAACAACCAAGGATGGAACAGAGATTATGATACTGATGTGCCTTGGTCTGAGAATGGGATTGTTGCAAATGCAGGAAGAAAATGTGCATCTTCAGGTTCTTTGACTCAGTTTTATGAGACTAGGAGATTGTAATTTATGTCAATATTGCCATTCTCAGTGTCTACCCAACTCCTCTCTGACTATCCTGTGGACTATCATATAGATACCAATCACCCAGGGTGCTAGTCAATACCCAAGTCTGGAAGCAAGCAAAAATCACAATTAGTGAAGCCAACAGTTACTTTCAGGCAATTCTAATGATAGAACACATTTCTGAAGACATGAAAGATTTATAGCACATTCTGTACACCTAGTACATTCCAGATGAGAGGACTTTGTGTGCTCAGAAGTGAGCAGGAAGATGTGCTGCATTGACTTTTATTGATTTTCTTCTTTGCTTGTGTAGTTTTATGATGTTCCATTTTCTATTTCTCTTGGTTTGAAAATTCTCGTGTCAGTTATTTATTTTCTTCCTTCATTTTACATTGGAAATATATATGTAACATTGCAACAATTTTCCCTGCCAGGAGGGAAAGGGATGAGTAGACTCTTTGGACACAAAAACATGGTCAGGTGGTAGACGAGTTCATCTTTTTCCTTTGTAGCTTCCCCTCTAGTTCTCTTTCATTTTCATTTTCTCACATTTTTGAAATGCATTTGTAGTTTGCTTTTTCACCTCATCACTTTCTGATTTTTAGCACAGAAATCTCACTTTCAGAGACTATACATGATTGCCCTATTTTTGTTGTTGTTGTTATTTATAACAGGTCCTTTGGGTATGACCAGTTTCCTTATACATCTTTTTTAATATAACTCATCTATCGATGAGTTGAATTATAACAGTTGAATTATATTAGAAACAAAACTTTTGTCTGTGGAAGTTTGGTAATTGATGAGTATCTAATTTGTTAACATATCTACTATTTTGCTGATGTTTGCTTAGTTCATATTGTGATTTTTAATGAAAATACTATTCCTTTTTGTTGTACAAAGTACCTTTCTTTTAGTAATATCAAAATTTCACATATAGCAGCCATTTAGATGTTGAAGTCATATTTGGGCTCATGGCCCATGGCATACAGTCATCCTCTAATTTTTGCTATTTTCTTTCAAAATCTACTAACTTAATATGATAGATTACAGAATGACAGAGTAGGGGTCATTGGTGGCTTCAAGGCTAGGATTAAATGGAACATCACTATCCTTGTTAAAGAAAATTATTTGAATACATAAAGAAAGGACCAAAATAAGAATTTCTGCTTGTGAATGCTTAATCATATGTTGTTGTTGTTAGGTACCATTGAGTCGGTACCAACCCATAGTGACCTTATGCATAGCAGAAAGAAAAACTGCCCAATGCTGGACCAACCTCACTACTGTTGCCATGCTTGAGTCCACCGATGGTACCACTTGACCAATCCATCTCTTGGAGGTTTTCCTCTTTTTCTCTGACACTCCACCTTACCAAACATGATATCCTTCTCCAG
>NW_006408607.1:2330262-2332024 GCF_000296735.1 Chrysochloris asiatica | reverse complement strand
CACTTAATTGTGCTCATGAGGAATCTGTACCTGTACCAAAAAGCAGTTGTTCGAACAGAACGTGGGAACACTGAATTGTTTAAAATTAAGAAAGGTGTGCGACAAGGTTGTATTCTTTCACCATACTTATTCAACCTGTGTGTAAGCAAATAATCTGAGAAGCTGGGTTATATGAAGAAAACTGTGGCATCAGGCCTGGAGAAAGACTCATTAACAACCTGCCACATGCAGATGATACAACCTTGCTTTCTGAAAGGGAAGAGGACTTAAAACATTTACTGATGAAGGTCAAAGAGCACAGCCTTCTGTATGGATTACATCTCAATGTAAAGAAAACAAAAATTCTCAACACGTAATCATACAAGTTCTTACAAAGTAAACCTCTATCACATTGTATTTCTAAATCTCAGACACTCCCATAATATCACCATAAATTTTTCTTTATTGTATATCACATATATTATTGTGAATACCAACAATTTTTAGTTTAAAAAAAAAAAGTGTTGATTATTGAAAATTTTTTATGGTTCAACCCTAATTGACTTTTTAAGTAACATGCCAATTTTCAAAGAAAAATGAATAACCACCACAAAAGTAAAATCGGTACCATTTTTGATGAATAGAACATAACACTACAAACGAATACAACAAGAATGAATCACAATAAAAAAAAATTAGTTCAATTCAGTTACATGCTTTTGAGGGAGTACTGGTGGTGCTCCTTCAAAGGGGAAAAGACTTGAAGATGTGCTCCAGTCTACAAAGAGATTACAGCCTACAAAGATCAATGGGTTCTAATGGGTAGCTATGAGTCAGAATGGACTCAACAGCACATGACAACAATACCACAACAACAGTAAAGATACAGTTATCCTGCCTGCCAAATGCTCAGAGATAGAAATCTCTATCTTTGCTATGAGGAGAGATTAGCATATGAATAGACACCTTCAAACTAAAAACTTCACACACAGAATTTCTCCAGAAGTAATCAGTCTTGCAAGAGATTTATAAAAGGGATAACTTTTTCATTTTATAATTTAATATTATTTAATGCCATACCCTTGAACTGAACTTCCTGAATGTTGGGAAACACTGCATTAGATCATTTATTGAGATCAATTTTCTCTTTTGTGCTCACAGGTCATGACTAAGCATGCAAGAAATGGCTACAATTATTCATGTACCAACATCTAGGCCTGAATCAATTTAATAAACTATGTCAAATGAAGCAGATGATGTTTCACAGAGAGTTAGCAACTCTCTTAATATCACTTTTGATAGCTTATGATTTGCTTTAATATATTTTTCAATGTATATTCTGCTTCTCGAATCTACAGATGTTAGGTGCTGCTGAGTTGGTTCTTACTAAGAATGACCTTTTATATAGCAAGACAACACACTGCCTGGTCCTGAGCCATCCTCACAATCATTGCTGAATTTGAGTTCGTTGTTGTAGCCACAGTTTTAATCCATCTCGTTGAGGGTCTTCTTATTCCATGGTTTCTGCTCTCTGTTTGGACACCTTTCTTTGGAATGGGAATAAATATGTTGTTTCTGTTGTTAGGTGCCATGAAGTTGGTACCAACTCATAGTGATATTATGTATAACAGAATTAAACACTGCTCGTTCCTGGGTCAACCTCACAAATGTTGCTACGCTTGAGACACTTTGCCAATCTGTCTCGCTGGGGTCTTCCTCTTTTTCTCTGACCCTCCACATTAGCAAACATGATATCCTTCTCCAGTGCCTGGTATCTCCTGAC
>NW_006408607.1:2317830-2323527 GCF_000296735.1 Chrysochloris asiatica | reverse complement strand
CTTCCAAACAATGAAGTCGGAGACGCTGACTACTCTGAATGTTAGCCACTGCCAACCCTATTACCAGCAGTGAGACATTGTCAGATTCAATGCTGGAAAATGAAGTCAGTACGAACAGCAGCAGAATATTGCACACAGTGGCAGCAGCAATGTCATCAAACGTAGCAATGATTGTGATGATAGCGCAGGACTGGACAGTGTTTCGTTCTGTTGTACATAGGGTGGCTGTGAGTCAGAACTGATTCAGTGGAATCTAACAACAACAAAAACAACATCAACACACTAACTGGTTTTCTTTGCAGGCATAGGGATATTATCCTACCATGGACAGCATTGTACTTCAGTGTACATCTTGAGATGCTCTTTTTCATTATGAATGTGATGTAATTCCCCTTCAATTTGACATTCCTGGCACAATAACTCATATGATTTTTCTTTTCCAAATGGGCAATACCAGTCCATTTCAGCTCACTAATACTGAAGGTATCGATCTTTATGCATTCAATTCCATATTCGACAAATTACAATTTTCCTAGATTCATGCTTTGTGCATTTCACATTCAAGATATTAATGGATGGGTGTAGATGTTTATTCTCATTTTTCATTGTGCCCCATCAGCAATTGAAGGTCCTTAATGCTTAACTCCCTCCATAGCATTAGGGTCAACTCTACTTTGAGGAGGTTGCTGTTCCCTATTCATATTTTGAATACCTTGCAACCTAAGCAGCTATCATTAACCCAAATACTCTGGAATTTCTACAAATATCCATAAGAAAAGCACTGGACTGCTAATTGCAAGTTAAGCAGTTCAAACCTTGAGCTGTTCAAACCTAGTCACGACTTGGGAGAAAGATAAGGCTTTATACTCTCCAAAAGTTTACAGCATAGGAAACCCTATACATGATCACTATGAGTCAGAATAAACTTGATGGCAGTAAAATGAGGTTAAAAATGAAACCCAGATTGTTATGAAATGATATTTTCTAATCACTGAAGGAAAATCATTATAAACTAAGAGTTCAATACACAGAAATAGATGCTTCAGAAAAACAGAATACAATAAAATGAAGATAATTTCAGACAAGCAAACACTAAAGCAATTTGTTATCACAAACACCATACTAAATGTAATACTTAAAGATGATCAGGGAGAACAAAATTAACCCAGATAGTAGCATAGGAATTCAAAAAATAGATGAAAATCAATAAAGCAGCTAAGGTGTTTATAAATACAAATGGATATTGACTGTTAAATACAATTAAGGTCTGTTTTAAATGCATATAGACTTAAAATATAAATTATTTTAATAAAATAATCTTGAGGAGGAAAAATGGAATTGAAGTGTTTTCAAGCATTCAAGTACTGTCCTGTAATGGGTAAAAATACAAATTCAATTTTTATAAACTATTTAAGATTCATGTCATAATTTCAAAGAAAACTACTAACATAAAAATCAAATTAGCTCTCTAATCCTCCACCACAAATCCTCTAGCCAAACTAAGCTGTCTTCAGTTTTCCAAATGTACCAGATGGTGTCCTGTGTGGGATTTTACCCAGGCTTGTTCCACTGATGCTCTTTACAGGTGGAGGATGCGTTGTCCTATCTTGACCAGGTGAAGCTGCAATTTGGTCTATAATGATTCCCTCGACATCATGAAGGAATTTAAATCTCAGAGCATTGACACTCCGGGAGTGATCAGTCGGGTGTCTCAGCTATTCAAAGGCCATCCTGACCTGATCATGGGCTTCAACACGCTCTTGCCGCCTGGCTATAAAATTGAGGTGCAAAATAATGACATGGTGAATGTCACAACTCCTGGCCGGTTCATCAGATCCCAACCCAAGACATCCAGCCTCAGCCTCAGCCACCATCCCAACATCCTTTCCAGCCTTCAGCCCAGTCAGCTCCAGCTCCTGCTCAGCCTGCTCCTCAGCCCCCACCTGCAAAAGTCAGCAAGCCTTTCCAACTACAGGCACATACTCCAGCCAGTCAGCAGACTCCCCCAACTCCCACCATATGCAATGCCGTGTTCTCCACCAGTCCAACCTCACACACTAGTGACAATCTCGTTGGGAATGGCCCCATCCTTGCAGAACAATCAGCCTGTGGAGTTTAATTATGCTATCAACTATGTTAATATGATCAAGAACAGATTCCAGGGTCAAACAGATATCTATAAAGCATTTCTGGAGATTTTGCACACATATCAGAAAGAGCAGCGAAATGCCAAGGAAGCTTAAGGAAACTACACTACAGCATTGACTGAGCAGGAGATGTATGCCCAGGTAGCTCGTCTCTTTAAAAATCAGAAAGATCTGCTATTAGAGTTTGGACAGTTCCTACCAGATGCAAACAGCTCCATGCTTTTAAGCAAAACAACTGCTGAGAAGGTTGACTCTGTGAGAAATGACCATGGAGGCACTGTGAAGAAGCTCCAACTGAGCAACAAGCTGCAGAGGCCCAGCCAGAACAGCTGCCAGATCCGCCGGCACTCGGGAACAGGAACTACCGCTCTGGTTAAAAAGAAACCCAAATTGCTCAATCTGAAGGACTCCTCTATTGCAGACGCCAGAAAGCATGGAGTAGGAACTGAATCTTTATTTTTTGATAGGTCTGGAAGGCTCTGCAGAGTGCAGAGGCATATGAAAACTACCTGCGCGGTCTTGTTATCTTTAACCAGGTGGTGATCTCTCGGGCTGAACTGGTACAGCTAGTCTCTCCCTTCCTTGGAAAATTCCCGAAACTGTTTAATTGTTTTAAAATTTTTGGGGACTATAAGGAGTCTGTACATCTGGAAACCTTTCCAAAGGAACGAGCCACAGAGGGCATTGCCATGGAGATAGATTATATCTCCTGTAAATGGTTGGGCTCCAGCTATCGAGCCCTACCAAAGAGTTACCAGCAAGCCAAGTGTACAGGACGCACCCCTCTCTGTAAAGAGGTTTTAAATGATACTTGGGTATCCTTCCCTTCATGGTCTGAAGACTCCACCTTTGTTAGTTCCAAGAAGACACAGTATGAGGAACCTATCTATCGGTGTGAAGATGAACGCTTTGAGCTTTATGTAGTTTTAGAGACCAATCTGGCAACCATCCAGGTTTTGGAATCAATACAGAAGAAACTTTCCTGCTTGTCTGCTAAGGAACAAGCCAAATTTCGCCTGGACAACACCCTTGGTGGCACATCAGAAGTCATCCATCGAAAAACACTCCCAAGGATATATGCTGACAAAGCAGCTGACATCATTGATGGCCTGAAAAGAACCCCTCCATTGCTGTCCCAATTGTTCTTAAAAGGTTGAAGATGAAGGAGGAAGAATGGCAAGAAGCTCAGAGAGGGTTTAACAAAATGAGAAACAAATGAGAAAGAACAAAATGAGAAGCACTATTTGAAGTCTCTGGACCATCAGGGTATCAACTTTAAACAGAATGACACAAAAGTCCTGAGGTCTAAGAGCTTACTCAATGAGATTGAGAGTCTTTATGATGAGAGGCAAGAACAAGCTACGGAAGAGAATGCTGGAGTACCAGTTGGTCCACACCTCTCGCTTGTCTATGAAGATAAACAGATACTGGAAGATGCTGCTGCTTTGATTATCCACCATGTGAAGAGGCAGACGGGCATTCAGAAAGAGGACAAGTATAAAATCAAGCAAATCATGCATCATTTCATTCCAGATCTGCTCTTTGCTCAAAGAGCTGATCTTTCAGATGTGGAGGAAGAGGAGGAAGAAGAAATGGATGTCGATGAAGCCACAGGAGTGGCTAAGAAGCACAGTGGTGTTTGTTGGGGGCAACCCCCTGAAATCCAAGCTACTTTTTAGTAACACAGCAGCTCAAAAGTTAAAAGGGATGGATGAAGTATACAACCTCTTCTATGTCAATAACAACTGGTATACTTCTATATGACTACACCAGATTCTCTGCTTGAGGTTGATGCAAATGTGTTCCCAAGCTGAACGGCAAATTGAAGAAGAAAACCGGGAGAGAGTATGGGAGCATGATATGCCAGGCGTACAACGAGACAAGAGTGACAGCCCTGCCATCCAACTTCATCTCAAAGAACCTATGGATGTTGAGGTAGAAGATTATTACCCAGCTTTCCTGGACATGGTGCGGAGCCTGCTGGATGGCAACATAGACTCATCACAGTACGAGGGTTCGTTGAGAGAGATGTTCACCATTCATGCCTACATTGCCTTTACTATGGACAAACTGATTCAGAGCATTGTCAGACAGCTGCAGCACATTGTGAGTGATGAGATCTGTGTGCAGGTGACTGACCTTTACCTGTCAGAAAACAATAACGTGGCCACTGGAGGTATGCTGAGCACGCAGATGTCGAGGAACCTCCTTGAGTCAATGTATCAGAGGAAGGCCGAGCAGCTCATGTTAGATAAGAATTGCTTTAAGCTTATGTTCATTCAGAGCCAAGACAAGGTCCAGCTGACCATTGAGCTTCTGGACACGGAAGAGGAGAACTTCGATGACCCTGTGGAAGCAGAGCGCTGGTCAGACTATGTTGAGTGTTACATGAATTCCGATACTACCTCTCCTGAGCTCCGTGAACATCTGGCACAGAAACCAGTGTTTCTTCCAAGGAATCTGCAGCGCATTCGAAATTGTCAGCGTGGTCGAGAACAGCAAGAAAAAGAAGGGAAGAAAGGGCCCAGTAAGAAGCCCATGGAGATCATTGATAACCTGGATAAGCTGGAGTGTCGGTTCAAATAGAATTCCTATAAGATGGTCTATGTGATCAAGTCGGAGGAGTACATGTATCGGAGGACCGCCTTGCTCCGTGCCCATCAGTCCCATGAGCGGGTAAGCAAGAGGCTACCTCAGAGGTTCCAGGCCTGGGTAGACAAATGGACCAAGGAGCACGTATCCCGTGAAATGGCTGCAGAGACCAGCAAGTGGCTCATGGGTGAGGGGCTGGAGGGCCTGGTGCCCTGTACCACCACCTGTGACACAGAGACCCTGCATTTTGTGAACATTAACAAGTACCGTGTCAAATATGACACAGTATTCAAAGCCCCATAACTGCAAAGCCAGAGCAGATAACTTGAGAGGGGAGTATGTGTGGGCATGTGTACTCATGCACACTGCAGAAACAAGGAAGATGCCTTTCAAGCCTCACTGGGCCTCTCTGGGACATGGCCACCTGATCTGTGTGTGGCTGATGCAACCTGGTACCAAGTGGGCTACATATAAGGAACATGGATACTTTACAAAGCCAGAGCTGGAACTTTTCCTAAGGGGTTTTGGCCACCTGCCTGCCCTGGAGGGGAAGGATGTCCATGCAAGCACAAAGACATGTTGCTTGCTTACACACGCCAGCAGAGTTAAGACTGGAGTCTCCTGTGGCCTGACCTTAGTGAGAGAACCAGGAATTGAATGGGAGTGCATTTACAAAACAGACTGCTCAGAAGGACTTAAAGCTCAGATGGATTGTAACTGTGATGGTCACTGCTCCATCCCTTTCCCCCTAAAAGGAAGACAAAACTGGATTTTTTATTTTATTTTATTTTCCCCCCTGGTCACTCAAATCTAGATCACCCCCCCGCCCCCCAATTAGCTTTCATCTGGGACCTGCAGTTTGGCTTTGGGATGAATCATCTCGTGGGTTTGATTCCTAATGAATCCTTTGATGCCCACCCTTTTCTCTCTGGTTCTCCACCTCAACAAGTCCCAGTCA
>NW_006408607.1:2315165-2317175 GCF_000296735.1 Chrysochloris asiatica | reverse complement strand
AAAAAAAAAAAAAAAAAGTAACATGGAAAATGATGTTTTGGCATGCTTTAAAGTAGGTTCCGATTCATAGCAACCCTGTATAGGATTTCTGATAGTGGCTGTGGGCTTGAACTGCTAATTTTGCAGCTGTCAGTCAGATAAACACGAGTTTATCCTACAGCACCACACCAGAGCTCACAGAAGATGATGTTGCTGTCATTGTTGCAAGGTGCCATGAGTCAGTTCTGACTCATAGTGACCCTATACAGCACAGAATGAAACATTCCCTGGTCCTGTGCCATCTTCACAATTATTGTAAATGCTTGAGTCCGTTGCTACTGTTACTGTGTCAACCAACCTCACTGGGAATCTTCATCTTTTTCATTTGCCCTCCACTTTACCAAACATGATGTCCTTCTCTAGGAACTGGTCTCTCTTGATAATATGTCTGAAGTATCAGAGAGGAAGTCTTACCATCCTGAGTTCTAAGAAGTATTGTGTCTGTGCTTCTTCCAACACTGATTTGTTTGTTCTTCTGGCAGTCTACAGTACTTTTAAATATTCTTCTTCAACATCATAACTCAAATGCATCACTTCTCCTAGGGTCTTCATTATTCAATTTATTCATTGTCCAACATTCCCGTGCATATGAGACTATGAAAATACTATGGCTTAGGTCAGGTGCACCTTAAGTCCTGAAATTGACATGTCTGTTCTTTAACACTTTAAAGAGGTCTTGTGCAATATATTTGCCTAATTCAATACGTAGAGATAAAACAAATATATCAATAATAACATTAAATATAAGTTGACAGCTATTACAAATGAATGCAAGTATTTACAGGTCAGGTAAAAAGAAAAAAATATATAATTAAAATCTGAGTAAAGGAGACACACCTTGAAAACAGATTCTAAATAGTTGAGCTTGAAATATAGAAATAAATATCATGTAAAAACATAAAAGATTATTTATACAAGTATCGGATAAGACTAATTTTGATCTAAAACGCAGGAGTGTAAGTCTGTACGTATTGTTGTAAAATCATAGAAAGTTTATTAAAGCAAAGTACTAATATTTTGAAGTTGCTGTTTCTCAAAATATCTTCCTTCTAGATCTATGCTTTTCTTAGAGGATATGTTTTAATTTGTCTATCTTTTCCTCAAAGAATTCTGTGCTCTTCAATCTATATGATGTCAAAACAATAGTTTGGTCATTTTTTTTTTTTTTAATGTTTTATTGTGAATTATGTGATAGTTTATATAGAAGAACATTAGTTTTATATTCATCCTCCCATATATCATATCATTGTCATAGCTACAATCCCCTCCATGTATCATCAAACAACCAAAGGATACATCTCCACAAGCAGGCCCCTTGGTTGTTAGCACACAGTCGCTCTCCCTCTCTGGGTAGTTTGGTCATTCTTGATGGACTCAATTATGCTCCTTTAGCATGCTATTTGAGTATGGGGGAAACAAAGAAGGGATAAGACCAGGGTTACAGTGGATGGGGTAAGGTTTCCCAATAAAATTCTGTTGGATCATCCTTGGCACTCTGGAAGAATGAGCAACCACATTGTCATGATGGAGAAAAAAAAAAGAAAATCCTTGCCAAAATTTTCCTGACGTCTTTCTTACCAATGCAGTTTTCCATTTTCTTAGAACTTCCTCCCAATAAGTCCCTGTGTTCATTCTGGGCCCTTCAAGAAAATCTATGTAGCTTCTTACCCCTTTGGAACCCTAAAAACTAGTCACCCTAACCTTCAGAACTGACCTCTGCCTTGGATTTAACTAGTCCAGTAGAGCACTTTAGAAGCCACTGTTTAGATTGGATCTTTTTTTGAAAGCACCCTAAAGATACTAAAAGGAGCTCTGGTTGCCTAGTGGTTACAAGTCAGGCTGCTAACCTCAAAGTCAGCAATTCTAAACTACCAGCCTTTCTGCAGGAGAAAGATGAGGCTTTCTGTTCCAGTAAAGATTTGCAGCCTCAGAAACCCTATACACAGTTGCTATGAGTCTGAAACAACTCCA
>NW_006408607.1:2313674-2314605 GCF_000296735.1 Chrysochloris asiatica | reverse complement strand
AACATTTATTTGATAAAATGATGAATTAACAAGATATTTATAATTTTTCTAAAATTGCATCTCTTATAACCTGCAAAAACAAAGAAAACCAATGAGTAAACAAATGTTTAAAAATAAATAGCACTTGTTGCTGTTGCTATGTGTTGTGGAGTTGGTTCCGGTTCATACTGATCTTGTACAGTATTTCTGAGGCTGTAAATCTTTACAAGAGCAGAAAGCCTCATCATTCTCCCGCAGACCAGCTGTTAGTATCGAACTGTGGACCGTGGGATTAGCGGTCCAATTCATAACCACTACACTTCAATAGTTCCTTTAAATAGCACTAGAGGAAATATATAAATCCATAATCAGAGTGGTAATTGAACAAACGTGTCTTATTAAGACTAAATACATACATACATCTGAAAATAAACAATTGTAGCTAAATTTTAAAAAATTAAGATGAGAAAGCTAAGGTTAAGTGTGATTGAAAGACTTTATTAGAAAATATACACATTTTTTTTTAAATAAAATTTTACAGCAAGAGAATGACTCATGGATATCAAAACTAAACAAAGACATTAAGTAGAGAGAGACTGATCACACTTTATAGACATACTTTCAAGAATTCTAAATGACTGCTAATAAATCCTACCCATAAGTATATACAGTGTATTAAACACAGTTGTGTAGAAGTAAGCTTTGTTAACCTGATAAAAGAGTAACTAAAATTATGGGAGAAATGCAATAATTAATGCTTATTAAAGTAAAAACAAAACAAAACAAAAATTAGTCATGGTGTGGTACTGTTACAAAGATCTGGACCACAAGGTGAGTTTGAACCACAATGTCAGTGGTTCAGACTCACTAGCCACTCCTTGAAACCATATAAAGAGAATCTATGAGTTATTACCAATTCAATGCCACTTAACAACAGCAAAGTAAAAAAAAA
>NW_006408607.1:2289568-2299436 GCF_000296735.1 Chrysochloris asiatica | reverse complement strand
GCTGGACAGTGAATAAGGAAGACCATAGAAGAATTTATGCTTTTGAGTTATATTGTTGGAAGAGAATATTGAAAGTGCCATGGGCTGCCAAAAGAACCAATAGATCCATTTTGGAATAAGTGCAGCCAAAATGCTCCTTGGAGGCCAAGATTGCCAAACTTCATCTCTCATACTTCAGACATATTGTCAGGAGGGACCGGTAGCCGGAGAAGGATCTCATGTTTGGTAAGGTGGAGGGTCAGAGAAAAAGAGGAATACCCCCAATTAGATGGATTTGCCAGGTGGCAGCATCACTGGACTTAAGCGTGGCAACAGTAGTGAGGTTGGCCCAGGGTCAGGCAGTGTTTTGTTCTGCTGTGCATAAGATCTCTATGAGTTGTAACTGACTCGATTGCATCTAACAACAACAATAAAGCTGCAAGGTCAATGTTTCAAATCCACCATCCATTCCTTGGAAACCCTATACAGTAGCACTAAGAGTCAGAATCAACTTGATGGCATGTAAGAACAACAACAACTTATATAGATACAAACATAAATCTAAGATAATTGTGAAACTACTATAACTAAAACAGAATTAAGTAAATTTGCTGCATATAGGATCAAACAAAGTCAAGAACATCTTATAGGTCTAAAATACTTAAAGAGAGATTATAATATAATCATGGTGTTTTTAATAACCTCATATGCATGCGGAAGCTGGACTGTGAATAAGGAAGACCATAGAAGAATGGATCCCTTTGAGATATGGTGTTGGAGGAGAATATTGAAAGTGCCATGGGCTGCCAAAAGAACCAATATATCCATTTTGGAATAAGTGCAGCCAGAGCGCTCCTTAGAGGCCAGGATGGCCAAACTTCGTCTCTCATAATTTGGACATATTGTCAGGAAGGATCAGTCGCTGGAGAAGGATATCATGTTTGGTAAGGTGGAGGGTCAGAAAAAAGAGAATGATCCCCAACGAGATGAATTGGCCAAGTGGCAGCATTGATGGGCTCAAGTGTAGCAACAATGGTGAGGCTTGCCCAGGATCGGGCAGTGTTTCATTATGCTGTACATAAGGTCACTATGGGTCGGTACCAACTCGATGGCACCTAACAACAACAACAACATAATAGTGGAAGTTACAGTTAGAATACTGACAACTATTAATTAGTATGGCAAAGAGTTAAAAAGAGGTGCAAACCTTACTGAACAATGTTACAAATCATTTTGAAGTTTACAAAAAGAAACATTAATGCTCTGGACTGCAAAGGTTTGAACTTCAGGATCGGCAGTTCTGGCTCACCAGCTGCTGCTTGGAAATCCTATACAGGGTCACTATCAGTTGGAACCAACTCAAAGGCACTTAACAACAACAACAAATATAGGACAAATAAACTTTTCATAAAAGTGATGTATATAGAATATTCCATTTATCTGCATTACTCTTTCAATAACCTTTGAAAACAAAACCAAATAATCAAAAGCATAGATGTCAGTTTGAGGGCTAAGGTATGCCTGAACCAAGCCATGGTATATTCAATAGGTTTATATGCTTGTGAAAGTTGGATAGTGAATAAGGGATATTGTAGAAGAATCGATGCATTTAAGTTAGGGTGTTAGAGAAGAATATTAAAAGTACCATGGACTGCCAGAAGAACAAACAAATCTATGTTGGAAGAATTATAGCTAGAATGCTCCTTAGGGGTCAAGATGGTAAGACTTTGTCTCTCATTCTTGGGACACACTGTCAGTAAGGGCCAGTTCCTGAAGAAGGACATAATGCTTGCTAAAATGGAGGGTTAATGAAAAAGAGGAAGACCCCCAATGAAATGGATTGGCACAGTGACAGTAGCAATGGACTCAATAACAATTGTGAGGCTAGTCCAGAATCGGGCAGTGTTTCGTTTGCTTGTGCAATCCTATGATCACTATGAGTCAGCATTGACCTGAGGTCACCTAACAACATTAAAGATGTCCCGGAGTAGAACAAATGGGTAATGCACTCATATACTAACTAAAAGTTTCAGATATGTATTCACCTAGAGGTGTCTTCAAAGAAAAGTTTGGCAATTCCCTCAGACTGCAGGTCTCAGGTAAGGTGATTTTCCAGTCTTTCAAAATCCCTTAGTTTTATAAGGAGGCTTCAAAAAGTTCATGGAAAAATGGGATTCAAAAGGTAATGGAATATTTCCACAAACATTTTGAAGCCCCTTAGTACTTACAATTTTTCATGATCTCTTCTGAACTTTACTAGTGATATTTTGCCCCTGTTCCCTGTGAATAGGCATTCTCCTTCTTGTTTTTATTAATTGTTACTACACAATTACTTAGTTATAAGGCACCTGTCTCTTAGGGATGGTTTCTCTTTAAGTAATTAGCCAGTTCATAATCAATTTAAGACAATGAAGTGACAAGAGTTTGTGGGAAAAGCTTATAAATGAAGTTCAGAACTTTTAGTGTCTTCCTTGGACATAAATTTAAACTAACACTTTGGATAGCTGACTAATGCATGTTGCTTAGATGTGGTACCGGTTGCTTAAATCTACAACCTCACTAGTCCTCCTATGTCACCCTTTGAACTTGGTTGCCTTCTAGATTCAATGCAGGAAGTGCCGATCCTCTTTTTAGTGTCTTGATACCTATATAGAGAAGAATTACTTATTCTCTATGATCACTCATTGGGAAAAACGGAACTCTGGTTGTAAGCACTGTAGCTCTGTGCTTATATAAGACTGGTACACTTGCCACTGACTGTATGAGATCTCATCCCCGACTTAATGACACACATGCTACCTCCCACCATCATCTTCACATATTCATTTGAAGAGGCTGATGATCTATGAGCTTTTCTCAGAATTGACTTTTTTCTGTACCTTTCCTTAAACTGCTTCTGTAGAATTTCACTCATATGAGAAAAAGACTTCCATAAACTACAGTTATCTACCATGGTAAAACAAAAAATAAGGGCCCTAAGGTTCAAAACATTTCACACAATCTTTAGAATTTAAATCTGATGTCAATCAATCACTAAAATAAAAATGGCTATTTGGAACTATAGATTCACCAGAAGTCTCAACACATAGATATTTTATTTAACAATTTTTTGTTTCTGTTTTTATTCCCATGTATCCATCCCATGCCTGAAGAAACAATGCTTCTTATAGTTGGAACAAATTGTTTCCATCTTTTATATCTAACTTCTGGAAAAAAATGAGATATAAGACAAAGGAGAACTGATGAAGAAATTATCCTATGTAAGGTTTATTCTCAGGAGGAAAGAGAGGACAATTGACATGAGCAAACTAAATTTTGTTTTTCTAAATTGATAAATTAGTTAAGCTACTATTCCCCAAAGAAAAGGAGAGGGCCAGATGTGTGTTAGGAAAGATCCATCTTAAGGGAACAAAAACACTGTCTAGTTCCTTGACTATTTCTCCTTACCTGACCACAGAGAGCATTGCCTAAAGGTTTTCTTTGTTTGCTAAGAACCTATGTAACTTTATGATTTCAACCATTACCTTAATTCAGGCCACCATTTATTCTCAACAATGTGATTTAAATTTTATACTTGTTAAGTTCCATTGAGTCTGTTACAACTCATATAGAGACCCTATGCACAACAGAATGAAACAATGCCCAGTTCTGTACCATCCTCACAATTGTTGTTACATTTGAACCTGTTACTGCTGTACATGTACAAATCCATATCACTGGAGTTCTTCCTCTTTTTGGTGACCCTCCATTTTACCAATAATGACCTCTTTCTCTAGGGACTACTCCCGTTTGGTAACATATCCGAAGTATGAGAGATGAAGTCTTGCCATCCTGGCTTCAAAGGAGCATTCTGACTGTACTTCTTTCAACACCGATTTGTTTGTTCCTCTGGCAGTTCATGATTCTTCTCCAACAACATAACTCAAATGCATTAATTCTTAATATGATCTTCCTTATTCATTATCCAGCTTTCAGATGCATGTGAGGTTATTAATACACTATGGCTTGAGTCAGGTACACCTTAGTCCGCAAATTGATGTATTTGTCCCTTACCACTTGAAAGAGGTCTTCTGCAGCATATTTGACTAATGCACATCCCTTTTACTTTGGGTTTCTTACCAACATCTGAAATTGATTATGTCTGAAATGAAATTAATCCTTGCTTCTTCCACAAAAAAAATGGGTATCTAAATCTCTTCCTCAGCGTTCTCAAATAGTGATGCTATTCTTAAGTCATCCAATATGGAAATATAAGCATTATTTTTTACTATTCTACCCCACATGACACAAGCCCTTTACACTCAACTATTAAACTAAAAATTGGCTGGTCAAATTTACCCAGAAATACTACAGGGCAAAGGTCTGGCAATCTGCTTCTGTTAAGATTACATCCAAGGAAACCCTGTAGAGGAATTCTGCTCCGCAACACATGGGATTATCAGGAGTTGTTATCAGCTTGATATAAACCAGTGAAACACCACCATCAACAATGATAAAAACAGCAACCTTTGAAGCCCATTAATTCATCTTTTTATGTTTTCCATTATGCCTCTCCTTTTAGCAGTGTTAACTCCCCTTGCTTTTTTCCTGCCATCTCTTAATTTATCCAGTTTCTTATTGACCCTTACCATTTTTCTTCTTTATAGATGAGTTGTTCCTAATTTTTCACCAAAGCTAATAAGTGCATCTCTACTCTTGTACCTACATACTTACATTTTTCCATCAAGTATTTCCTCCATCTCTTAGGTTGTATTCTTTATTTAATTGGAAATGTATTTAGTCTCAAACCTGAACCTCCATCTGATCTTAGGTAATAATATCACTATCGAACGGATCCCTCAAATCATGAGCCAAGAAATCATTCTTGACAACCTTCAGTTTTACCATTCATATCTTAATAATTGTCAGGCCAAACTTTCTAAATAACTCTCCAATATATCCCATCGTACTATTGCTGCTCTAGCTCACCTCTTCCTACTCATAAAGATTATTTCAAGTAACTCAGCTGTAGGCCTGACCCTAGACACTCCCCTGTACTACAATTAATTCTTCACAGTCTACTGACAGATTTATTGTTCCAAAATAAAACTAGGATCATGTTGCATCACTTCCTTGCTTAAAATATTTCGATCCCTCCTTAGCCTACTGGTTGAAGTCCAAATTCCTTAGGGCAGCATTCACGGACCCTGAAGATCTGACACTAACCTCAGCTCATGTCATTTCCTTCACATTTCAACCATATCAACTATTTCCATGGTTACCTCAAGTTATCTTGGTATGATTTCTCTCCTCTACTTTTATGCACATTTTTGTCTCTGCAAAGCATTGCCCTTGTCAGAAATATCTTTTCTCCTTCTCAGATAAATGCTTCAAGATCAAAAACCAATTTTTACTTTCTTTGACATCTTAAGGAGTGTTTGGCATTTCCTCTTCTGTGTTCTGACATTGTGAATAGCCCTTATGTATTAAATTTATTATATTGTAACATAGTTACCGTACTATTTTGGTAATTATTTTTGGGTTCTTCATATTTTTCTGCATTTAAAAAAAATTATAATTTCTTGTAATAGTCTTGCCTTTGGCTACTTTCCTGACCTTAATTCCTTCCACCTTCCTCCCAGCTGACTCTGCTCCAACAACATTGGCCTCTTTCCTATTTCCAACTACACTCCCATATTAGGTCCTGTGGCTGGATGTTTCTTTTGCCTCTTATCCTTTCCCTCAGATATATGGATGACTAGTGCCCACTTTACATACATGTTATTACTTAAGTATAACCTGGCATCCCCTAAAGGGTATTTTTCCTGAGTATGCAGTTTCAGTCTAATAGGACCCTTTCTAACAATAATAACACATTCCCAGTCTTCTTGGTAGTTGATAACTTTTTGACTTATTTATAAGGCTATATGTGCAACTTACTGATCATGTAAGCATTCTGACTCTGGCAAAGAAAGGCTGATATTGGTGCTTTCTTTTTGAAATTATATTATATCCAATTTTCCATTTCAAGGTCATGATTAAGTTTAGATTAACTTAGACTAACATGAGCCATTTGGAATATGTGACTAATGTTAATAACCACAGCATGCAATGTAGACGCATGTCTATCTGGACTTACTGTATAAGCAAACATACCTCAAGGATATATGAAAGCTATGCATGCTGTTTTGTAAACAAATCCCCAAAGTTCTCCAGTACATTTGTATGCTGTATTATTTATATTTAGACACATATAACAAAATTGGATTTTGAAGAATATGGTAGATCAGCACAGGCATGTTCTTGCAGATATTGTCAAAAAAGGAGGCCCCAATGAGTGGAATACAGTTTGAATTATCAAATGCCTGCCATTGTCCTAGGGACAAATAAGAATCCTCACTCTCAGGCCAAATGTTGGTTTGTACTGACCAGCATATTAAGCGTGCAACCAAGGATTATTTCACATCTGTTCAGGCCAGACAGATGTTATTATTACAAACCTCCATCAATGTTCTTCTTCATAGTTACAAAGGATGCTTCTCAGGCATTTAGCTTATAAAAGCAAGCAGGAAACAGAAAAGAAAAAAAAAAAAAGAGAGAGAGAGAGAAAGGAAGGAAGTCTCAAGAAAGTTTTGAATAAGAGATCTCATGAGCAGAGGAGGCAACTAAGGAATAGGATGAACAAATGGGAGTGACAATTGGGGAAAGAGAGGTATTGTAAACAAATCTCAAGCTACAGGAAAAAAAATAAATAAAAAGGCTTTTATATAGTTTGTCTTATGAGGGATTTTATAACCTTATAAAATCCAATATGCTTGTTTCATTTCAAGCAGGAGGATGCTGTATTAAATAAAAAGCTGGAGAAACAACATGGAACTCATAAAAGACACACAATTTGAATTTACATATGCATCCATCATGGGGTAGTGCACTCCAAGAGGCGGACCAAGACATTTAATGCAAATGGAAGGTGGGTGCTTCCTATTCTATAACAAAATACGTTCAGTCATAGCCAAGTAGCATCATCAAGAAGAAGAATTTTTCAGAACAATATACAATACAAGAATTTTTCAGAACAATAGCAATTACTCTTATGCATTGACAAGTGGACAAAACAGGCTGGCTGGCTGTGGATAAGGAAAGTAAAGGACTGCATGTAAGGAAAGGTCTAGTCATTGCAGAGGACCTTTAATCTTTGCCATGTCTTGCCTCCTTGGCTGTGCTTTAAGAGTAACAGGTGGCCATATCTTTGCCAAGTTCATTCTTGACCACAGATATGTTCCTAACGGGTTTTGTGACTCTAGACTCTGGAAAGAAGAAAAGGGCATAGCTATCGGCTGGTCTCTGACATAGAAACTAACTCAGCCATCAGCACATGACTGTCCTAGAGGCTGGCTTTGACCCCAACCATTTCTATCTCCTGTTGATAGCAGATTGTAATACTGTGCTCCAGTTCCATCAATCAAGGCTGCTAACCAAATTCATCTTACCTACATTGTATTCATGTGACAAAGAGTGGGGCAGATGAACTTGTCACCATGTCATTTGTCTGGAGCCTTGACCCTGCCTAGGTATTGTGCCTTCTGGCACAATTTTATACCTTTGCATTGAAATCCATGTTCTAATCCTGCAGCTGTATTAACAGAAAACTAATACCGCTTCTTTCAAACCATCCTCAGAGTTAAATGTTCATACCAGAGACCAATAATGGACGGATGAAACCATTTACTCACACAGATCTTTTCTCAGAAAGGCAGCTATAAACATGATTCTTAAAGGCAGACTAATTACACAGATTAAGATTGCAGTTTGGTGATTTTCAGGGAAATCTAAAAGCAGCAGAAAATCCAAATGGCTTTGTAAGCCTTTAGATTGCACGTTTACAACAGCAGAAAGGAAGGCTCTTTCCCATTGGGCAACTGGAGTCTGTTACATTATCCCCATTGACTCTTGTAATTTCCCTGGCTTGGCACCACATGCAACAGATGTAAAGGGTCACCAGTGAAGGGTAAGATATTTTGTGAAAATAATAGAACCGTGTTATCTGTACAGCCAGTTTTCTCTACTCTGCACTTTAAGTGCCATTGCCTTTTTTTCCTGCATAGTTATTTTCTTTTTACTTGCTGAAATTTATTTTGGGGAATACATATGGTAAAAAGACAAAAGCAAATAAAAAAGGGAAAGGAAAGGAAAGATCTCTTATGGTTTCCCCAAAGTATTAGGCAAGCACTGCCCAGAGGCTGCTTTGGATGGAATTTTTCTTCCTAAAGCATTTTGTTTGTAACTCTTCTTCTCTGCCCTTGCACTTGAGTGATTTACTTAGCTAAGCTAGTCTGAATAATAAAAAGCAGACAAGAAAAAAAATGTCACTCCAAAATAAGAAAAAAAGACAGAAAGAAATAAGGAAAGAAAGAGAAGAGCAAAAGAAAGTGAGAAGGGAAGAAAGAAAGAAAGGAAGGAAGGAAGAAGGGAAGGAGGAATGGTGGGAAAAAAAGAAAGGAAAACAAGAAAGAAATGAATGCAGTTTTCTGCATTATTAAGAGAGCACCAGAATTTGTCTCTGGAATACATTCTCTTTTGTTTATGAAAAAAATTACTAACGGGAATTTTAGTTTATTCAAAATTAGGCTCCTATAAGCAGTGTAGAGAGGAGGTGAAGATAGAAGAATAGAATTACTCTGCATTACCAATTGTTAAGAATTTTTCATGTGTACCCTATTGTTTTGGTGGTTGGTAGTTGTGGTGAATTCCAGAACAAGAAGTTGGAAAAACAGACACATAAAATGATGTATACATAGGCGCATACAGACACCAGGAAATTAAAGCTATCTTAACTCCCAACAGAAAGAGGACTTCTGAAAAATCTCTTCAGATAACTGAATAATTTTAACAGTTATGCATTATACTATTTTAACTTGGAGTCCTGGTGTGGTGCTGTGGGATAATACACTGCACCCAAGGTCAGTTTGAACCACAAGGTCGATGGTTCAAATTCATCAG
The DNA here is from genome assembly GCF_000296735.1 of Chrysochloris asiatica. Lineage (NCBI taxonomy): Eukaryota > Metazoa > Chordata > Mammalia > Afrosoricida > Chrysochloridae > Chrysochloris > Chrysochloris asiatica. The sequence goes on along the minus strand of NW_006408607.1, from coordinate 2,290,478 downwards.
CAGCTCCTCAGAAACACTATATAGGATCACAGTGAGTTTGAACTGACTCCACAGCACTTAACAACAACAACAACAACAACAACAAATACTTAGGTTTCTTTGTGTTCTGTTTAATATTCCAATGAAACTTTGGCTAGTTCCCTAATCTTCAGTTAAAATACATTATATTCTGCACCTTCTTGAATCAGTGGAGTTTCCAGGAATGATGATGATGTGGTCATTATAGGGTCCATGTTGTTGTTGTTAAGTGCCGTCGAGTCGGTTCAGATGGTTTCCGAAGCTGTAAATCTTTATGGGAGCAGAAAGCCTCATCTTTCTCCTGCAGAGCAGCTGATAGTTTCTAACTGCTGACCTTGCGGTTCACAGCCCGATTCATAACCACTACGCTACCAGAGCTCCTTCCATAGATGGAGAAAATAAATGGAATTACAAGATGTCTGGAATGAACATCGGGCATTTGAGAAGTGCAGGGGAATTTCAGTTGTCACCCACCATTGAGATTTTCCGGAAACTGGGAATGTTACCAGCTTCCTCACAACTGAAATGAGGTCATGACGTTTTACTTTCTATCCTGCCACAAGTTGTTGTTGTTGTTAAGTACCGTGGAGTCGGTTCCGACTGATAGAGACCCTGCACAGTGTTTCCGAGGCTTTATAGTGACTATACACAGGGTTTCTGAGGCTGTAAATCTTTACGGCTCCCACGGAACACCTGGTAGTTTCTAACTGCCGATCTTGAGGTTAGCAGCCCAATTCGTAACCACTACACTACCAGAGCCACAAAAAGAAACACTCAAAAAAACTTCTCTTTGTTGTTGTTGTCAGGTGCCATAGAGTTGGAACCGACTGATAGTGACCCCACGCACAGCAGAAACGAAACAATGTCCGATCCTGGGCCAACCTCACTACCG
>NW_006408607.1:2281209-2288633 GCF_000296735.1 Chrysochloris asiatica | reverse complement strand
CCTTTGAGTATTCAATAAAGCATCCTTCTGGTATTCTCTGCTTTCAGCCAAGATCCATCGGACATCAACAATGATATCTCTCGTTCCACGGCCACTTCTGAATCCAGCTTGAACCTCTGGAAGTTCTCTGTCAATGTATGATTGTAGCCGTTTCTGTATTACCTTTAGCAAAACTTTACTTGCTTTAACCTCAACATTTGAACTCGTCTCTTTCGCCTCTTCCTCATTCTTTCCAAACACATTTGATAACCGTTCCATTTTCTTTTTGTTAGCTTTTTTATTTTTTCTGTTTTGTTTTGTGTATTTTCCTATCTGCAATATCCCCCCCTTCAATCTTCGATTTACTCAAATTCTGCTTATTTTTTTTTTCCCTATGGAAAAACCTTCTTCAAGAAATTGGCCCTGATTTTCAGAAGCTACATTTAGGTTTCCTTTTTTCTGAAGTCCTACGGCACTGAGAGAGAAGAGAAATAGTCTAGCAACTTGATAACAGTTTTCTGTTCTCTATTTCTTCTACTCTAAGTATGTTTTCCCTAAACAATAATGTAAATTCATATGGTACAGGAAATTAGTCATTTATAATTTTCTTATAGTAATCAACTCCACCTAGTGTATTCCTGCATACCTGCTAATTTCTCAATTAGCATTTGGTTAATGGATGGGGAGTAGCATTCATTTTTAAAGTAAGCATTTATTATCCTGAAAAAACTCACTAGTGGGAAACAATACTGATGCATTAGTGGATTCAGTCAAGGCCTGTTTCCTGAGTTCATGTTGCTTAAGTGAGTCCCTGTAGGGTCAACTGAGTTCTCAGAATGAAAAAAACTATGAGATTTTCTGATCTATGCGTCTCTATATGAGTTGTACAATTCTACATAAAAATTCCACCTTTTTGTACTTATAATAAAAGTATTATTCCTAGTATAGCTCCATTAAGAGGATCCAAAATAAAACTTGACAGGTCTGTTTCATCAAACATGAGCTGAACTTGGGAACACTTAGGGATACTTTCAATAGTTATTTAAATTTTGAAAGCACTATTAGCTTAATGAGAGACTAATATTTCAGACCTCAGATCAACCTGAGTACTGCAACTTATGGAACTGAAAGATAATCACAGACATAAAGAAAATGCTTATTTTAAATAATTCTATTTACTAAATATATCAAAGAGACTAAAAGGCCTACATAATTCATCATCTGTCTACTGTTTTATTTTTATTTGTCTCCTTGTTACTCTTCTTTGTATTTCTCTCATTCTGTATTTTCTTTGTCTTGCACTCAATTCTCTCTTGCTCTTGTACTTTTTGTGCATGTGACTTGGCATCTCGTGTGCTGGCGGCTTTTCAGAGATTTTTCTCATTTATGAGCTGTCACTTGGGCTATCATCATCATCTACAAAAATATACACACATTTTGTTTTCTCTAAGAAGAGGGAAAGTGAACATTTGAAAAAAATTTAAATATGTCACTTATGTAGTACTGTATATATATATTACTATATACATATACTATATACACACACACATATGTATATACATATATATAATGATAACTATCGTAGTGGTTAAAAATCGGGCTGTGAACCTTAAGGTCAGCACTTCGAAATGACCAGCTGTTACACAGGAGAAAGATGAGGCTTTTTGCTCCCATAAAGATTTACAGCCTCGGAAACCCTGTGCAGGGTCGCTATGGGTCGGAGTTGACTTGACAACACTTAACAACAACAACAACAATTCTTGAAACTCACTTTGGTCAATGCCAAGTTGGAGACCTTCTCTACCCAAGATTAACAGCATCAGTTTTTGCTTCTAGTGCTGGAAAAGGTCATTCTTTATTCAGTTGAACTACAGATGAAGTAGTTAGTTTCTTCATTCTTGATCCAAAAATGAGTTTCTTTAAAAACATCAAGTGGATGGATTGCTCAAGTTCTGAAAAAGCCAGGGAATTTAGACACTAACAGAAGACAAGATTCTGGGTTCCAAATTTAAGCTAGCTCTGGGACAATTGACCATTGAATGACCTATTCGTAGAATTGTTGTTATTGTTAAGTGTCGTTGAGTCAGTTCTGACCCATAACAACCCTGTATAGGGTTTCTGAGGAGCAGCTGGTGAGTTCGACCACCAACACTACAGTTCAAATGGCTTTTCAGTATGTGCATTAACCCACAGCGCCTCACAGATACAGTGGGGCTTCAAAAAATTTGAAGAAAATTACTTTAAAAGATAAGATAATTTTTTTTTTTTTTTTTTTTTTTAATGAACCTGTTGAAGGCCCCTTGTATTTCTCTTCTTTTCTGTTCTGTTTCCTCTTTCATCTTGCGTCCTTCTTTTCCTCCTCTTTCTGTGATAGGTGCTTGATGAAATTCCATTAAATTGATTATGTGTATGAAGTCATATCATCCTAGTATTCACAAGAGGTTAACTACCAGTTCTACAAGGTATACTTGCTTCTATGGCGCTTTTGGATATTCACCTATACATAATGAAGACCATTTTCATAGAAAAACAGCTTGCATATAAAACACGACAACTTGCAAGGTCTGACAAATGGGGCTTTAGTCTCTCACATTCAGTGTCTTTTATATTTAAACCATGTCACTAGATCAGAGTAAGCAGAAAAATTTCAGTAAATATTTTAGCATCATTTAAAGTGTCTTGCTTTACTAATGCATTTACTTGTGCTTTATTTACTATGCAAAGGCTTTTCACAGTAGGGATTATGACAAGCTATGGATGATATTGTGAATAATGGGTATTCATGAACACTTCATTGTGCTCATGAGGAAATTGTATATAGACCAAAAGACAGTTGTTTGTACACAACAAGGGTTACTGAATGATTTAAAATCAGGAAAGGTATGGGCAGTCATTGTATTGTTTTACCACATTTACTCAATCTGTATGCTAAACAAATAATAAGAGAACGTAGATAATACAAAGAAGAATGTGGCATCAGGATTGGCAGAAGGATCATTAATATCCTGTGATATGCAGATTATAAAACCTTGCTTGCTGAAAGCAAAGAGGACTTACTGATGAAGATTGACACAGGGGCAGCAGCAAAGACATGGAGCATAACAACAGTTGTGAGGATGGTACAAGATGGACATTGTTTCATTCTATTGTGCATAGAATCTCTATGTGTCAGAACTGACCTGATAACACCTAACCACAACAACTATTGCATGGAAGCTTCTTGTCTGTTTTCCCCAATCAAGGTGAAATGTACTAAGTATGGCAGAGAACATAGTTATGATACTGTTGAAAGTAGTTAATATGCTTCATCAGTCTTCTCAGCTTGTAGCATGAGGGAGAGATATGACATATTTGGCACTGGGAATCCAGGTAGCACTTACATTACATAGGAAGGAAATGGTATGCAGATCTGCGTACTTAAAACAAGTACAGATGACTAAGTGAATTGTGTTTTAGGGGAAAAAATCATGCTACACCATTCAAATATGTTATACATCATAGACAAGAATACAGTTAATATTGGAATGGGCACAGAATAGACATCACAAAACCTTTAAAATATATACTTTGATAATAGATCAATATCAGATGTATAACAATATTTTCTTAAAGACAAATTTAAATTCTACTGACATATCAATTCATTAGGCAATTCTTGACATGTGTCACTGATTTGGAAGATTTGGGAAAGCATTTTATGCTACTCGGTTAATTATTTATTTATTTTTGAAGTGATATCCTTGATGTTTATTTATATTGCAAAAAGTAAGAAAACTATTCCATGGAGAAAACATTTACTATACATATTAAGAAAAAAGGGTATATTATGTGACTTCTCCCTTACCAATAATTTTTCTAACTATATTAAAAGGTGTTGTTGTTGTTGTTGTTGTTGTTGTTGAGTGCTGTCGGATTGGTTCCGACTCATACATAGCATACATTATATAGTTTACAAAGAGTGGCTGATGAGTTTGAACCACCCACCTTACTGCTCAAACCGACCTTGTGGTCCAGTCCTTATCCAACAGCACCACTCCAGGACTCCATTTCAAAGTGTAGTACCTTGAATTTACTTGATGTGGCTAATTTCTACCTAATTCCCATCAAGTGATTGGGCAGGACCATGCAAACAAGGTATGCAGTGCTCTAAGGCAAGAATTAGAAAAAATAAGGCTTGAATGGCAAAAAAAAATCATTTTGCCATTCAGCTAGTTTTAAAAGAAGCCATCTCAGAAACAAGAATGGACAACCCAAGGATCATCAAGAAATAAGAGTATGAGTGGAACATAAGATACCTACTTAGAGAAGCAGCTACAAAACAGGTTGTGGCAGAGGTGATGGCATGGAAAGACAGAGCAGCTACAGGTCTCTAGGCCCATTGGCTGAGTACAGCTGAATGCCTATGGGCCTAGAGGCTGCCTTACAGAAGGTGCTTTTGGGGCATTTGTTGTTGTAAAGTGCCGTCGAATCTATTCCAACCCGCGACCCTGAGCAGGATTTCCAAGGCTGTAAATCTTTACGGGAGAAGAAAACCTCCATCTTTATCCCACAGTAGTTTCGAACTGCTGGTAGCTGACCTTGAGTTCACAGCCCAATTCGTAACCACTATGCTACCAGAGCTACCTAATTTGGGCATTTACATACTGGCTAAAGGAGCTTGGTAACACTTGCCTGAGCAGGGCTGAGGTGGCAGAACCACATGACTGAAAGGCCAAAGATAAGAGTTAGGCATGCCTACAATATGCCAGACGCGGTATCCCTGATTGGAGTACTGCTGCATTCTGAGCTGTTTCTGAGCCTTAAGTGTTCACTTCCCAAATAAACACCATAATCATGAATATTATTATTCATTCTGTGTTGCAATTGCAATGGATTGCCAAACCCAGATGTGAAGCAAAGAGTGCTGTCGGAAGGATGACTGGTGTCAAGACAGAGTAAAGAAGGTTGTATGGTAGAGGCATGTCTGACCTCCACATAAGAAGAGTTGGCCTTGGGCTGATTTTGAGTTTGATTTCCTTTCCATTTGTGAAGTTAAAGGAAGTCAAACATTGCATTCACCTGGTTTTTGCACAAGGAAAATTCATCTATTTTTAGATTCGATATAATGAAAATAACTAACTTATTTGTTTGAGATTTTGTTTGCTATGCCATACAAATGAGTTGATATGATTTTTTTATATTTAAGCACAGTATGGAAGTACAAGATATAATTATTGACTTGAGTAGCAAATAATATATACACATCTTTGAAAAGATCTCAATTTATATTAATGATGGTGGGTATATGCCATGAAGTGATTTCTGACTCATAGCAAGGCTGTGTAGGGTTTCCTAAGGCTGTAAATCTTTATAGGAGCAGAAAGCCGCATCTTTCTCCCATGGAACCACTGGTAGTTTGGAACTGCTAACCTTGAGATCCACAGCCTGACTGGTAACCACTATGTTATCAGTGGTTGTTTTGTATTAATGTTGTTGTTGTTATGTGCCGTGGAGTCGGTTCCAACTCATAGCGACCCTGTACAGAGTTTCTGAGGCTGTAAATCTTTTCAGGAGAAGAAAGCCTCATCTTTCTCCCGTGGAATAGCTGGTAGTTTTGAACTTCTGACCTTGCGGTTCACAGCCCGATTCATAACCACTATGCTACCAGAGCTCCTTAGTAATGTAAAATTCTCCAAACCTAGGTGGCTACAAAAGGCATAGAAGGGAAATTATCAAAGAATACAAAAGAAGTGTTCATCATAAATATTCTCCCAATCATGGCAATAATGTTGTTGTTGTCAGGTGCCATCAAGTCGGAACCGAATCATAGCGACCCCATGCTCAGCAGAACGAAACAATGTCCGATCCTGGGCAAACCTCACTACCGCCGCCATACTTGATGCCATCAATGATGTCACCTGGCTGATCCATCTCATTGGGAGTCTTCCTCTTTTTCTCTGACCCTCCATCTTAACCAGCATGACATCCTTCTCCAGCAACTGTTCTCTATGGACAATGTGTCCAAAGTAGGAGAGACGAAGCTTAGCCATCTTGGCCTCCAAGGAGCACTCTGGTTGCACTTCTTCCAAAACAGATCTATTGGTTCTTTTAGCAGTCCATGGAACTTTCAGTATTCTCCTCCAACACCACAACTCAAAGGCATCAATTCTTCTACAATCTTCCTTATTCAATAATGGCAATAATACCATTTACTAAATGTCTATTTCAGAACAGATGGAAAATACTATCACATTATTCATAATGGCACCCCTGTTGGTGGAAAAGAGTATCATCACAGTTGGTTAGAATTTCTTCCTAAGATGGTGATCTTTCTATATCATCTACTGTCTCTTGAGTTTGAAGTTAAGCTTTTATCTCTCAAACCAAATCAGTACAATCACGCATCATGTCAAGCCTGGTGATATATTAATGGATTTACAAAGCAAAATATTAAGATAGGTTGATAGATTGTGAAGTATTATTAAGAAGATGTTTAAGTTGACTGATTATTAGCCTCCTAGACCACAAGATCAGTTTGAACTGCAAGGTAAACAGTTTAAATCAACCAGCTGCTCCTTGGAAACCCTAAACAAGGTCACTATGGGTCAGAACTGACTCAAAGGAAATTAACAACAACAAGTGTTTGGCAAGATCACTAGGTATTAATGTACTGTCAGTCATAAAGGGAATGTATGCAACTTCTTTGCATACACAAATAATAATAATGATAAATGATTAAATAATAATAATTGTTTGTTGTTCAGTGACTATAAGTTGTTTCCAACCCATGGTGACCCTGAATAGGGTTTCTGAGAAGCAAATGGTGAATTGGAACCACCAAGCTTGTGGTTCAAACTGACCTTGTGGTCCAGTGCTTTATACGTGATATTGAAATGGGAAAATCATAACACCATAAATGAATTATTGATATATTCAACTATTTGAATATTATCTTGCACGCAAAAAATTGCTATGAATGAAGACAGAAGGAAACAAGACTAAGGGATAATATCTGTAATAGATAGGGCAACTAAGCTTGCTCCATAAAATTTGAAGAGTATTAAAGAACTGGATAGAAGAACTGAAGAACTAACATAATATAGCATAGATAAATTAAAACAAAACAAAAAATTAAAACAACAAATAAACCAAAATAACTGAATCTAGAGTATCAGAAGAAGAAAATGAAGAGAATGGGAAAAAGACTCTAACTGAAAAGATAGTATCTGAAAATTTCTTGAAATTGTAATAATGGGCAACCTTCAATTTCAGTTCAAACATCAAATCTTAAGATAAATAAAATAAATTCATGAATAGATATCTTTTTGTCAAACTGCAGTACATAAAGGATAAGTTGAAGATCTCTAAGCATCTCTATGACATCCAGAGAAGAGAATCACATAAATTACAGGGAAAAGACAATTGACTGTTACCTGATTTCTGAAGCTGTACCATGATAACATCTT
>NW_006408607.1:2279504-2280624 GCF_000296735.1 Chrysochloris asiatica | reverse complement strand
CCTCGGAAACCCTGTGCAGGGTCACTATGAGTCGGAACCGACTCCACGGCACATAAGTACAACAACAACAACCATGATAGCAAGAATCCTGTTGTGGTGCTGTAGCATATCACACTGAACCTCAAGATCTGCTTGAACCACAAAGTCGGCAGTTCAAACTCACCAGTTGCTCCTTGGAAACCCTATACAGAGTCCTTAAGAGTCATTATTCGATGTCACTTAACAACAGCAACAACACTAGTCAGAACATAGTGAAATGATAATTATAAAGTTCTAGGAAATAAAAGAATAACAATCTACTTAGTTCCAATCTCTTTAATTATTTTTCTTTAAAATTTGTGGGAATAAGGAAAGGACATTTTAATAAAAACAAAATTAAAGAATTATTTATATATTAATATAAAAGAATGAACATTGTGAACATGAAAAAATAGTTTCAGAAATAAATTCAGAAGTTTAACATAGTCATGCAAAAACGAAAGAGAAAAGCTAGTAGGTAAGTAAATTCAAACAAACACTGATCAAAACAAAACAAAAAACCAACAAAAACAATAAGAAAATTATTCAATATATGTGGTTTAAAATTAAATGAAGATAATAAGAAAATCTTAGCAAGAGAATAAAAATTGAAAAACAACCACTAGAGTTTAAGCAATTTGAGATCTTTTAAATTATTTATATTATTTTAAAATGTACAAAAAACACATAAAAGACTAAAAGAATGCATGACTTCAGAAAATAAAGTATTGTAGGGAATATTCTGTAAAAATGTTTTAAGAAGAAAATAAATCAAGGAAGAAAGTTTACTAGTCAAGTAAGAACAATTAATGTTATAATATGACATAATGAAAATAAAAAATATAATTTATCACAATAAAGTTTAGTGGTTTAATTTATACAGCAAAAAACAAAGATTTTCTTGCTAGTCCGAAAAAAAGGAAAAACGAAAAAAACCTTGGGATGTGCTATTTAAAATGAAAAGAGTGAGAAGAAAAAGATACAACACAACTGAAATGAAATGTTGAAAAAACATGGTAGAAATAGCTTGTATTTGAAAACTAACCCAAAGTAGGATGGTTCAAACCCACCAAGCAGTCTTTCTTATCCTGTTCATTAAATA
>NW_006408607.1:2277604-2278624 GCF_000296735.1 Chrysochloris asiatica | reverse complement strand
TTTTTTTTTCTACTGTTTTTTTCCTAATCCTCTACCAAACATACTGTCTTTTCTTGGGATTGCCCTTTCCTGATGACATGTTCAAAATAAGTGAACCAAACTCTCTCTGTTTTTGCTAATAAAGTGCATTGTGGTTCTTTTTCTTTATTTTCTAAAATCAATGAATGTGAATGTAGTTTATTAATAAATAAATCAAATTAAATCAATTTGCAGAATATTCCTATTTCAACAGTTGATCTGAAAAGAATATCAATAAAATATTTACATATTAAATATACATAACTTTTTTCCAAATGTCTGCATATTTAATAGGGTAAAAGCTACATTTTCAATAAAGTCAAAATCAGGTCAAAAATGGTCATTTTATATTCTATTTCATATTTCTTTTGGACTGATTTTTTTCTTGCCTCTGGCAGTCTGCATTATATTCAATATTCTTCACCAACATCACAATTAAAATATATCAATTCTTCTATCTTCCTTTTCTATTGTTCAGCTTTTGCATGGATATGAAGCTATTGAAAAGACCCTAGACTGGTCAGGCCCACCTTAGCTTTCAAAGTGACGTCTTTGTTTTTTCAACAAATTGCCATAGCAATATATTGTTTGATATCTTGACAGAGTGGTTCCTGGACACTGATCGCTAATACAAGTAGAACCCTTGATCATTTCAACTTCTTTTTCATTTATCATTATGCTATTTATAGTCCAGTTGTGAGTTTTTTGTTTTGTTTTTGTCTTCTTCATGTTCAGATTGAATTCATACTGAAGGCAGTAGCCTGTTACTTCAACTAGTACAGCACATTATCAGTTGCCTATATAGTGTCTCCAATCCTTTAAATCTTTATGTGAGCTGTTCTTAGGTGCCATCGAGTTGGTACCGACCCATAGCGACCTTATGCACAGCAGAATGAAATGCTGCCCAATCCCGGGCCAACCTCACTACTATTGCCACGCTTGAGTCCATTGATGCTGCCACTTGGCCAATCCATCTCGTTGGGGGTCTTCCTCTTTTTCTCT
>NW_006408607.1:2273676-2276324 GCF_000296735.1 Chrysochloris asiatica | reverse complement strand
TTTGGTACAGTGACTCTGTGTATTCCTTCCATCTTCTCTTGATACTTTCTGCATGATTCAATAATTTGCCCAGAAAATCTTTCAATAATGAAAGTTGAGTCTTGAATTTTTTCTTCAGTTCCCTCAGCTTGAGAAATGCTGAGCATGTTCTTCCTTTTTGGTTTTCTGATTCCAGATCTTAGCACATTTTGTTGTATTTATGGGAGTTCTTGTTGTTATGTGCCCTGAAGTCAGTTCCAACTCATAGAGACCCTGTACAAGGTTCCCAAGGCTGTAAATCTTTACGGGAGCAGAAAGTCTCCACTTTCTCCAATGAAACAGCTGGTAGTTTCGAACTGTTGACCCTGAGGATAGCAGCCTAATTCATAACCAATGCGCTACCAAAGTTCCTTTTATGGGAATAGACAACTTCATTTTTCTCTCTCAACTAGTATTACTATGCAAATATAAGGTAAAATAGCATAAAGTCAAGGACTTAGTACTAAGTGGGATCAATCCAGAGCAATTAAAATTTCCACTTAATGATGAAGATGTAACAAGTCTAAAATTATAATTCCTGATCTGGTGCTGTCAGGGATTCAAATCCACCAGCTGCTCTTCAGTAACACTATACTGGGGTTCTATGAGTAGGACCTGACTGGATGGCACTCAACAGCTACAGCAATAACAATAGCATATTTTAAACAAGAATCTTCACAATTGGGCCAAGAAACAATACCATGAGAATTGGAAAATAGATTGAAGTTGTCAAAGATTTCATTTTACTTCTATCTACAAACAACACTCATGGAAATAGCAGTCAAGAAATCAAATGATGTATTGCATTAGGCAAACCTGCTCTAAAATAAATCGTCACAGTATTAAAGAAAAAAGGTGCCACTTTGAAGATGAAGGGCCAGCTGATCCAAACTATGATATTTCCAATAATCTCATATGCATGTGAAAGCTGGACAGAGAATAGGAAGACGAGAAAGGAATTGATGAATTTGAATTATTGTTGTTGTTGTTAGGTGCCATTGAGTTGGCACTGACTCATAGCGACCTTATGCACAGCAGAACGAAACAATGTCCCAAAATGGGCAAACCTCACTATTGTTGCCACATTTGAGTCCATCGATGCTGCCACATGGCCAATCCATCTTGTTGGGGGGTCTTCTTCTTTTTCTCTGACCCACCATCTTACCAAACACGATATCCTTTTCCAGCAACTGTTCCCTCCTGACAATATGTCCAAAGTATAAGAGACGGAGTTTGGCCATCTTGGCCTCTAAGGAGCACTCTGGTTTCACTTCTTCCAAAACGGATCTATTGGTTCTTTTGGCAGATCTATTGGTTCCTTTGAATTATGGTGTTGGTGAAAAAACATTGACTGTACCATGGATTTCCAGAGAACAAATAAATCTATAATGGAAGAGGTGCAGCTAGATTACTTCACAGAAGCAAGGATGGCAAGAATTCATCTCACATACATTGGGAATGATATCAGGAGAAACTAGAAGGTCAGCAAAAAAGAGGAATATACCCAACAAAATTAGCTCAAGCTTTATAGCAATTGTGAGGACTGCTTAGGTCTGGTTGTGTTTTGCTATGTTAAACATGGAATCACTATGAGTCAGGATCAAATTGCCACCAAACAGTCTTCCAAGCCATGACCCAAGCCATGGTATTTTCAACAGTTTTATATGCATTTGAAAGTTGGACAACAGACAGAGAAGACCGTAGAAGAATTGATGCATTTGAGTTATGGTGTTGGAGGAGAATATTAAAAGGACCATGCACTGCCAGAAGAACTAACAAATCTGTGTGAGAAGAATTACAGCCAGAATGCTCCTTAGAATCCAAGATGACCAGACTTCATATCTCATACTTTATATGTATTATTAGGAGTGAACAGTCTATGCAGAAGAACATCATGCCTAGTAAAGTGGAAGGTCAGCAAAAAAGAGGAAGACCCCCCAACAAGATAGATTGGCACAGTGCAGAAGTCATGGACTCAAGCATAAAAACAATTTTGATATTGGAAGTCAGGGTTTTGTTCTTTTGTGCATAGGGTCACTCTGAGTCAGAAACAACTCAATGAAACCTAACAACAACAACAAAACTTGGTGTGGTGTTGTGTGATAAGCACTGGACTACTAACTGCACAATCAGTGGCTCAAACCTCTCAGCCACTCCCTGGAAACCCTATACAGGGTCACAATATGTCAGAACTGACTCACTGGCACTTAACACCAATAAAAACAATAACAATAATATGTTTTAGGGTCCTTGGTGACACAGCTGTTAAGCACTTGGCAGAAGACCAAAAAACTAGTGATTGAAAAACACACCAGAAGTTCCATGGGAAAAAAAAATGTGTCAGTCTGTTCCCATAAAGATTTACATCCATGGAAATCCTATGGGGCAGTTCTATTCTGTCCTACAGGCTTACTGCAATGGATTAATAAAACTGACAGCAATGGATTAATAGCATTCTTTAAAAAGTGGCAAAATATTTACAAAATCATTAGCACATTATATCACATTTTTCAAACAATGGAATTTATTTGAAACAATGTTTTATCAAATACAATTAAGCTAGAAATTTAAAATAAAGACATAACCCTGTAATTCCTTGATGTCAGAAAAGGATATTATGCTCAATAAAG
>NW_006408607.1:2270150-2273276 GCF_000296735.1 Chrysochloris asiatica | reverse complement strand
GATATCATGCTTGGTAAGATGGAGGGTCAGAGTAAAATAGGAAGATCCCCAACGAGAGGGATTGGCCAGGTGGCATCATTGATGGACTCAAGTGTGGCAGCAGTAGTGAGGTTGGCCCAGGATCAGACATTGTTTCGTTCTGCTGTGCATGGGGTCATTATGAGTCGGTTCCGACTCGTTGGCACCTGACAACAACAACAACAACAATTAAATTTTGATGATGAAAATAATTTCTTATTTTGTGTTTTCCTAAACTTTGGTGCAATGGCGTCAACAAACATCACCAAGTACTTCAGTACAAATTAACATGAAAAAAGGTCCACTTTCTCTCAGCAATTCAGATAGGCTCTAAGCACTTGTTCCACCAGGTAACCATAATTTGCATGAAGAGATACAGGAACGTGAGTTGACCACTGTCTTGAACCCCTAGTATCTAAGAGGCATTGCACTATAAATTTTGCAACCATCTCATTTAATCAAATATAATCACCCTCTGAGATGCAATCATTCCCTTTTTAACTTGAGAAAATAGAGAAGTATGTGGCACCCATCCCTTTGCCGAGTTGTATTTTGAAGACTGCTTCTTGTGACTCAAAGCCCGTATTTGCCTTCTCCCCCAGTTCTCACTCACTTCTGACACCTGAGATACTTCAAAACAAAAATTGTGACTTCTCAAAGCCATATTCTTGATCTCTTAGCACAAGATTAGGCTTAGGCAGGCTCAATAAATGCTTGTTTAATAAATCATTATCACTGGAAATTTTAGAGTTTAGATTTTTGGTCTGCATATTCATTGTGGGTTTGATGATCAGAATTAGAAAGGAACATTTCAAATTATGTGACCTGATGCTTTCACACAATAATGAACTGAGACTTGAAATGGTTAAATGACATGTCTAGGACTCTGTATTCACAAACCTAAAACAAATCCATCTCTCCATTTCTCTTCTTCCTGTCTTCTCATTTGAATTCCAACTTTTGTGGATTATGAGGATACGTTTTCATTGAAGTTCAATGTTGATCTGTTTGTCCAATCCATTCCATGAATTAAATGTTTTCCTTAGTGACTAGAGAAGAGGACATTTTAATTAATTTATTATGTCCCTTTAATTAGGGGACCCAATTAATAATTGAAATGGGTTTTTAATTGGTTTATGTCCTCTAGGGCATCATATTAATAACATAAATAAACTTACAGGTTTGCAATGAATTAGGATTCATCTATATGCATATATGTTGCCTCCCAATATATTATCTATTCGTAACCTCCAAAATTGAATGTAACTACAAAAAGACACGAAATATTCGGAAGCACTAGTATTTGTTGTCATTGTTGTTTTACTTTCAGGCAAGGTCATGTTATTTTCCAGTCGAGAGGAAAATTATTAGGTGCTATTTCTATTTTGTCACTGTATTCCTGAGTCCCACTACACCTCCTCACCCCCAGTTCTCCTCTCCCATAATACTGAAATGATCTTTGAATATTCTGTCTTATTCAACATTCTAACCACTCAGAGAATCATTTGCCTTCAGAAATAGATGGATCCTAAAAGAGTCCTGGTGTGGCACTGTGGGTTAATGTGCCAGACTGCAAAGTTGTTTGAACTGCAAGGTCGGCAGTTCAAGCTCGTCAGCTTCTCCTTGGAAACCCAATACAGGATCGCTATTGGTCAGAATCGACTTGACGGCACTTATCAACAACCTCAAATTTTTCCTAAGAAACATATTTTATATCAAAGTATTTCCATATTTGATGTTTATAGACCTCATTATTCCCAAGTGAAAGGTGGTTGAGGGCAAGAGCTCTGGCCTTGATTCATAGTTATCCTCTTACCTCATGCTTTGAAATTCATCAGTAAATTATTAAATTAATAGGGGTAGTAGCAATTATAGAGACAATAATAATTCGTAATTCAGTAAATAATTATCTTATTAGTGGTCTCCTAGCACTTTTTTGGACTCCTGGTGTGGTGTTGTAGGATAAGCACTAGACTGCTTACCTTCAGGTCAGCAATTCAAACCCACCAGCCACTCCTTGAAAACTCTATATGAGTCAGAACTGACTCAACAGCACACAACACAGAAAACTTGTTTACATTCTTCCTACCTTTGGGAGTTTCTTCATTATAGATTCTAGGTCCTCCAAATAAAAGTACAAACACTCTTATCCAGCTTCCCTTGTGGCTAGGTGCGTATATGTGACCCAGACTCTACCAATCAGAGAGAGCATAGATCTAGTGATCTCGCAAAGAAGAGACAAGAGACTGTCATCATCTCTGGTATTAAATTTCTGACAAAGCCATAATTTTGAGTTCCATAAAAATGGTCATTTTCAAGAAGAGAGTGGCACCTAATGTTCATTGATGGTGGCAATAATTTCCTTCCTTTCTACAACAGACCAGTTTCTGAAAAATAGGCATTTAGCCTCATTCTCCATTATCTTTTCAATCGCTTCCTTTTCTCCTTAAGAAAATACAGTCAGTTTTTGTTGCCTGAAATCTAGAACTCTCCAAGACAACATTATAATTACCCCTGCTATGTTTTATTGAGTCACTGATCATATTAGGTGGCCTCAGCTTGATGAAGATAACAAAGAACTGATTGTTCTGAAAAGACAAAGATTCCAAGATGAGTCACCTCTGTTTATCTTCTGTTCAGGTCTTCATATATGAATATTGGACTCTTTGGTTATTCCAGAAGGATAGCATGAGTTAACGGCTAATGCATTCTTGCAAACTGCAAACTGCATCATCATTCCTCAAGGGGACAATGGTGATCACAACACATGTGTGCTTGCCTGGGTGTCATTAAGGTCTTTAGTCTGTTGTCACAGATACCTAATCTTTAACATCAAACTTCTCTGCTCTTGGCACATCTTTGATGGGTAAAAAGAGATAGTCACATACCAAAGTTCAGACAGCATGACTGGGAAAATCACTCATCTGACCCTAAGATACTGCCTTGCTCAAAAACAATGAATTATTCCTATGCATGAGCTCTGGTAGCGTAGTGGTTACGAATCATGAACTGCAAGGTCAGCAGTTCGAAACTACCAGCTGTTCTGTGGGAGAAAGAGGAAGCTTTCTGCTCCCAAAAAGATTTACAGCCTTGGAAACCCTCTACAAG